>NW_026991712.1:139327408-139417408 GCF_029215605.1 Mirounga angustirostris | reverse complement strand
CCTGAGCCAAATGTTAAAGTTATTTGTTCTTGTCAATAAACTAAACTTTACAGTGACCCTCTATTTTTATTATGCCACATGTATTTTAAGAGATGTGGCCGCTGCTTGAGCTGGTAACTAGTGTTATACTGAGGCCTATGGAAGGCCATAGAAGCATGTTTCCCTGGAAGCATACCATTTGTGTATAAGGTGCTAGATGGGTCAGTGAAGTTTTCTTCTGCTCTCGGGGATCCTGACTTCTCCATCATATCACATCACCAAGGGAGACCCATTTTGGGGTTAGGGTTTCTGGTGTTGTACTGTCTGGTTCTGAGGCATGGCTCCAGAAAGTGTTTGGAAACGAAATGTTAAAAAAAAAACCCACCAAAAAAACCTGAAAGTGATCATGACCTTCAAAACACAACCTACTGCTCCTTAGAATGAAGTGCTTACTGGTATTGGAAGAACCAACTTGTATAAATTACTTACCGTTGATCGCACCCAGGCATGAGTTGTAGCAGTTCAGAATGTAATTGGGCATATGGCTGGTGAGCGATTATATTCCTGGGCTACTTTCAGGATTAGCAAAGGACCTCCTCCCCTAGAAGCTCTGTGTGCCATCGTGGAGTGTGAACTCATCCTCCTTTTCTTTTCAAACGCGGGCAGAGAGAAATAATTGGAATACAAAAGTCATTTTAAAAAGAGTTCTGGCCAACAATTATTTCCTTCCTATTATCTCTCCCAAATAGTGTTGCAAAAAAAGGAGCAAATATATTTGCTTTTTTTAAAAAAAGTTCATATTTGGGGCACCTGGGTAGCTCAGTCGTTAAGCGTCTGCCTTTGGCTCAGGTCATGATCTCAGGGTCCTGGAATCGAGCCCCAGGTCAGGCTCCCTGCTCGGCGGGAAGCCTACTTCTCCCTCTCCCACTCCCTCTGCTTGTGTTCCCTCTCTCACTGTCTCTCTCTGTCAAATAAATAAATAAAATCTTTATAAATAAATAAATAAATACTTCATATTTACTGCTAATCCTCCACGCGGGCAGATGCTAAAAGAAGAACATTTAGAACACCAGCAGTTAGACTGGGGAGGAAGGGAAGTTGAGGACTCTTTGGGCCACAAACTAGATAACCCACAGAACAAAAGTTTAATATCACATCATTTAAAATTTTTTAAATTTAAATTTAAATAACAATTTACATCCTTCTGCCAAACACCACTGCGCCCCCTGAAGTGTGTGGAAGGCACAACAGTTCACGTAGCTCCAAGTGTGGTAACTGCCATTCTGATTTGAAAAGAGAGGTGTTGGGGCGCCTGGGTGGCTCAGTCGTTAAGCGTCTGCCTTCGGCTCAGGTCATGATCTCAGGGTCCTGGGATCGAGCCCCGCATCGAGCCCCGCATCGAGCCCCGCATCGAGCCCCGCATCGAGCCCCGCATCGAGCTCCCTGCTCGGCAGGAGGCCTGCTTCTCCCTCTCCACTCCCCCTGCTTGTGTTCCCTCTCTCGCTGTATCTCTCTCTGTCAAATAAATAAAAATCTTTAAAAAAAAAAAAAAAGAAAGAAAAGAGAGGTGTTGCCAGTTTTCAGAGCAATTAAAATTGGTTAAAAATAGCAAATGGGCTCATAGCTGCTGCACAGTGATTTGAGCAGAATTCAGCATTGGTATGTCTACCATGGAACAAAATCTGTGAGCTGCTAAGTGGATTGCCCTAGTGACACTGCATGAACTGCGATGGCAAATATCGGGCTCGGTTGCCAGTGAGCAAGATCCAGATGCGTGAGAATCTTGGTGGTCCTGAGAGACTCCTCTGCACAGATCCACGGCTACACTGCAGCAGCTGGATGGGTAATGCTGATGCTTTGGAACAGAGATTTCATGGTTCTGAGTTGGTGAAACTGTGTGCTAGAGTGTTTTCTGCTTCATAGATTGATGAAAACATTGCAAACATGTTCTCTATTTCTAAAAAGGCAAAAAAAATGTCTTTTCTATCTAAAATTTTAATTTAAGCAACAGGATAAAAATAGCACTTCATTCTGCATTATTTTAGTCCTTAGACTCTACACTTCAAATAGAGGAGTTAGAATAGGAATTAGAATTGCATTAGTGATTTTTGTTATTTAAGAAAAATGAACTCATGATTGAGATTGAGGGCTTTTTAAATATTTTCCCATTTTCAAATTCCAACCTTTAACCCACAGTGAGAGGCAGTGTGGCATACCAGTGCAGATCTGGAGCAAGTTTATTGAGCATTTATGGTGGATGAGGCACTTGGCTAAGCATTTGACCTGCATTATGTCACTTCATCCCCATGAACCTAACTCAAGGGGGTTACCAGTGAGAAAACTGAGCTTAGGGATAGGCAAAGCCATGGTGTGAACCCAAGGCCATCTGACTCCAAAACCTAGAATAGGCTTCCTTGCATGGGAGAGAGCAAAAGTATGAACTCATCAAAAGCAAGTAAATTTTGTTCCTTGTTGACAAAAATATTTACCACAGAAAAAGTGAAGAATTTAAGCAATGAGAAATTATGTCCTTCTCTCTCTCTTTTAAAGTAGGCTTTATTTTTTTTTTTAAAGATTTTATTTATTTATTTGAGAGAGCGCGCAAGAGCACAAGCAGGGGGAGTGGCAGAGGGAGAGGGAGAAACAGACTCCCCCACTGAACAGGGAGCCTGATGCAGGGCTCAATCCCAGGATCCTGGTATCATGACCTGAGCCAAAGGCAGACACTTGACTGAGCCACCCGAGTGCCCCAAATAGGCTTCATTTTTTAGAGCAATTTTAGATTTACTGAAAAATCAAGAAAACAGAGTTTTATGTTCTCATTTCATATTTTTATGTCTCTTTTTTGTTACGGTGCTAAGGTGCTGAATTTGCAGATTTTTCACCTAGAGATTTTAAATGAAGATTTTTAAAGTAAGGTGTTTTTTGGGGGGATACTCATTTTCATAAATGGTGACATTTTGTTGATAAATGGCATCATAAAGGGAGGAAGTGTAGTTTTAAGGTTTTTTTCTTATTGATTGACTTTCTTATCAAGTCTTCATTTCTGCCCTCATTCTGATATCTAGTGAGAGAACCAGGATGACCAAGAATGGGAACAATTTGGGATTTGGAGTCAGAAGCCTTGGGTTTAATTAAACCCCAGTTCTGGCCCTTATTCGCTGGGCAAGTTAATGTCTTTGTGAGTCTCAATTTCCATCTCTGTGAGATGGGAATAATGAGAACCAATAGAATTAGAAAAGGATATCACTGTAAGCTATAAAGGATTAACCAAATGTTAGTTCTTATAAGGAGTATTCCTTATACATGAGATGTGACTCTAGGCCAACATAATTTATTTTATAAACCACAGTTTATATATTCAAATAAATCATGTCTCTAGAGAGTGAAATAATGAAATTCACTAAGTAATGGGTAGAATATTGGTTTTGGAATCAGGTAGACCTGAATTTGAATCTTGGCCCTTCTACTTAGCTAGGTAACTTTGAACTTTGCTTTATACCATCTCTGGTTCTCAGATTCCTTAGATCTGCAATGGGATAATATCACCTAAATTACAGAGTTGTTTTGAGGACCAGAGTTGATGTATGTTAAGCATCTAATACAGTGCCACTCACAGAATAGGCCCCAGTATCATTATCATTACTATTTTGGGTCTTCAGCAATCCCATATGCTCCCTGGAATTCCCAGGGAATGCCCTGGGAAACTCAATGGTTTCTGTGTGACTTCTGGCTTGAAAACTACTTCCAAAGAGGAAACCAGACCTGATTTGGTTAATGTTCTTTTTGATTTTTTGAAAATGTAATTTAAGAAGAAAATTCTAAAAAGCTACAGTTGTTTTCTGGCATATTATTTGCAGAGTGCTTTACAAGTCCCAGCTTAGGGGACTCTTCTTTGTCTGGAACACTCTCTCCCCAACTTGTACCCATACTCTGCTGAGCTAATTCCAACGTAGCCTTCACATCCCTGCTTAAGCATCACTGCCTCAGGGAGGACATCCCTTAGCCTCCAGACAAGTGAACCTCACTTTGCTCCCTATATTTCTTTTGTAATACTTACTGCCTTATAATCACTTCTTAAATGTCTGCTTCCATTGCAAACTGTAAAGCCCCATGACACGCATGCTTCCAAATGACTTTACATGTCAGTAACTTGCTTGCACACTCCTAGGGTTAGATACCCTTACAATGAAAAGCACTGAAAAAGAATCTTTTTTTTTTTTTTTTTTTTTTTTTTTTTAATTTGAGAGAGAGAGACACAGCGAGAGAGGGAACAGAAGCAGAGGGAGTGCTGCCTGGGTGGCTCAGTTGTTAAGCGTCTGCCTTCGGCTCAGGTCATGATCCCAGGGTCCTGGGATCGAGCCCCATGTCAGGCTCTCTGCTCAGCGGGAAGCCTGCTTCTCCCTCTCCCACTCCCCCTGCTTGTGTTCCTGCTCTCGCTGTCTCTCTCTCTGTCAAATAAATAAATAAAATCTTAAAAAAAAAAAAAAAGAAGCAGAGGGAGTGGGAGAAGCAGGCTTCCCGCTGAGCAGGGAGCCTGATGCAGGGCTTGATCCCAAGACCCTGGAATCATGACCTGAGCCGAAGGCAGGCGCTTAACGACTGAACCACCCAGATGCCCGCTGAAAAAGAATCTTAAAACTATTTGCAGTAATCATGTTGTTGTTGGTACTGTTGGTATTGTTAATTATAAGACTGTTATGTGTATTTTGCGGAAATAAAGCAAATTAATAATTAAAGGTTACTATAATTCTATGATTTTTGGAGTTGTTGCAAATTGAGACTATCAGTGTGGGAAAAGGGAGTTTAAAAAGTCTCATTTCAATTGGAATTATCAATATGGAATCATAATTAATTTTTTTTAAAAGATTTTATTTATTTATTTGAGAGAGAGAATGAGAGAGAGAGAGCATGAGAGGGGGAGGGTCAGAGGGAGAAGCAGACTCCCTGCCGAGCAGGGAGCCCGATGCGGGACTCGATCCCGGGACTCCAGGATCATGACCTGAGCCAAAGGCAGTCACTTAACCAACTGAGCCACCCAGGCACCCCATAATTAATTTTATTTAAAAAAATTTCAAACTCTGTCCAAGAAACAATGGCCGACACAGAAATAATGAGTCAACCCCAGTGCTTAGATTGTGGTGCCCTAATACTATCCCCTACTAAAAGGAACCAGGGCTCTTTAGAGAAAATGCTGATTCCAAGTTAGGGACAGGAAAAGTACATGTCAAGCTCATCACAGCTTTTATCAGGTAGTAAGGAAGTAATCAGAAGCTACCAGGGTTCCATCAAAAGGGTTCAGCAACCAACTTGAAGAGGCTTCTGGTCAAAGATGGAACAATTTAAGCATCCCTATGGGTAATAACTGCAATTGAGTAAGTTCATCAGATATGTTTTAAAATCAGAAGTTCATAACAGAGAGAATGAGAAAAAGAGAATGGGGGAAATGGGAGGGGAGGGGAGATGGGGGAGGGGGAGGGAAGGGGAGGAGAGGGGACTGGTGGGAAGAATGAAGAAATGGGAGAGGCAGGGAGAGAGAAAGAAAGAGGAAATATGTGAAAGAGAGGATGAGAGAGAGAGAGAGGAAGAGAGAAGAGGAATTAGGGGAGAAAGAAAGAAAAAGAGGGAGAAAACAAGCAAGCAATTGGTCACCATGGAAAGATGCTAGTCAACCAACTCATTGTTCCGAAAACTGAAAATAAAGGGAAAAAAATCAAGCATTTATCTTCCTTTTCTATGTGAATTATACAATTGGGTAAGCGAATAGAAAGTGAAGGAAAGGTCCTTTTTATAATGTATTCCAGCTAATAAATATAAATGAAAAGATAGAATGAGAATATCACCATTTTGCAACTACTAATGAATGAATTGATTTGGGCATTTATTAAGCTGTTAACATCACAAAAGAGAGGCATTGATATTATGGGTCTCCTAATGGAAGAACATTCCTTGCCAAAAAATTCAAACCTGAAAATAAAAAGCAAATCCCTGTTTAGGCCTCACCTCCAATGAGGAGCCTTTCTTTATAACACGGAGATGTAATTGAACATATCTCTTCTGTTCTACTTTTATATCTTATCCGTGCATTCACTTGTTTCACAGATACTCATTCACTTGATTATTGCATGCTTTCTTTGTTTCTACTCTTGTCCTCCTCCAGTCTAATATCTACTTAGCAGCTAAATGATATTTTAAAATGTAAGTCAGAGAATGTAACTCCTCTACTCAAAACCTGCCAATGGTTTACCATTAGCCCTTGAATCAAATTAAAGGTCTTCGCCATCACCAACAAGGTCCTACAAAATCTGGCCCAAATTCATCACTTGCTATTCTCTCCCTAACTCATTTTGCTCAGCCATATGGACCTTCTTGCTATTCTGTCAATGCACGGAGCACAATCCCACCTCAGGACCTTTGCATATACTACTACTGCCCCACATATCCACATGGCTTACTCCCTTACCACCTCCTTGTCTCTTCTCAAATACTCCTGGCCAAAGAGTCTTTCACTGAGTACCCTATATAAGCAGCAACCCTGATACTCTATTTCCTTTAACTCACTTTATTTTTTGTAGCATTTTTATCACAACTATATCTTATATTCATTGTTCTATTATCTTTCCCCCATTAGATTGTAAACTCTAGAAGCAGGGACTTTGTTTACTTCATTCTTTTCTATTTCCCCAGTGCCTAGAACAGTGCCTGTTACATAGTACATATCCAATAAATGCTTGAATGAGTGAATGAGTTCATGCAGGAGTTGCTGTGTCACAGTGCATTAAACATCAGTCTCCCATAACAGCTTATTGAGGAAAAGCAGTATGCGTTTTCCAGCCTTTCATTGCAGCATTGCTTGATGCCTGGCACTTAGTAGGTCCTCAATAAATGCTTTTTATACTATTAAACTTACTTTTGCCCAATAATTTTTATATCTATAGCTATAAGGATACTTCTGAAATAGAATATCTCCATTGTGTGTGTGTTATAGATGTCACCGGATTCCTAAATTGTGTTTCTGTGAGAAAACGGTCTCAAAATAAGTCTTACAAGAAATAAAATCATCCATCATGAAAAAATAGAGTTCTAAGACCAATAAGGGCACAGAAATTATTTTTTTATTTAAAAAATTTTTTTAAAAAGATTTTATTTATTTGCGAGAGAGAGAGAATGAGAGACAGAGAGCACGAGAAGGAAGAGGGTCAGAGGGAGAAGCAGACTCCCCGCCGAGCAGGGAGCCCGATGCAGGGCTCGATCCCGGGACTCCAGGATCATGACCTGAGCCGAAGGCAGTTGCTTAACCATCTGAGGCACCCAGGCGCCCCAAAGTCGTCTACTTTCTTTTTTTTTTTTAAAGATTTTATTTATTTATTTGAGAGAGAGAGAGAGAGAGCACATGAGAGGGGGGAGGGGCAGAGGACGAAGCAGACTCCCTGCCGAGCAGGGAGCCCGATGCGGGACTCGATCTCGGGACTCCAGGATCATGACCTGAGCCGAAGGCAGTCGCTTAACCGACTGAGCCACCCAGGCGCCCAGGGCACAGAAATTAATTAAGCATACTAGTCATTGGCCAAACATTAAGTAGGATACCGTGTGAAGCTGGAACGTATCACAGGCCCTTCTCCTATGGGTCTTGATATGCAGTGTCTCTGAAAATGTGTCTAGAAGCGGTGGGTGGGGGCAAAAATGGATCTTCTTCCGTCACGCTCTGTTGGAGCCACTAGGTGGCGCTGTCAAAGACAGTGTGATTTTCATGTGTGGATTCGGAGGGGAAATATCTTACTAACTTATAAAGTAAATAATTTTTATTTTTTATGACCATAGCACTGCATACTTATATCGTAGAACATTTGGTAAATACAAATAAGCAAAAGGAAGAAACACTCATCCAGAATGTTTCCAGAAAAAAACACTGTAACAGTGTGTATATTCTATAATTGATGATGATGATAATAATAATAGCTTACACTAAGTGCTTACCATGTGTCAGACATTGTCCCAATGCTTTATACTTATCAGCCTCCCAGTCTTTCTAGGAAATTTCTCTCTATAAATAGTCATATATGAGATATATATATTGATAAGCATATCAGATTGGCTGTTAGTTGATAACCTGCCACATAGTAAACGCTCAACAAATATTAGTTGTATGAATTATTGAGAATTTAATGATATAATTCATGAAAAGCACCTGGCCCATCTAGTCATTCAATAAATAGTAACTATATATTGCTGTATGTATTAACATTAATTAGTTTACAAAACAACCCCGTAAATGTTCTTTGTTCAAATTGCCCCTAAGAGAGGGAAGTTTAGTTAGTTGAGTGACCCAGTAACAATAAGAAGCCCAAATTTAGCTTTTCTTTTGGCATTTTGACCTCTTTGTCCTTCTGTACCTGGTGTAAAGGCTTGCTTTAGGCTTAGGGGTCTGTGTCTCAGGCTGGTACAAGTCTGAGAAGTAAAGCCAGCCTGGAATCCGGGAGCGTCCTAGGTGACTCCACTATCCAGGGTCACACTGTTTGTGGGGCTCACAGAAACAAAACCTGGTGCTGGGGCTGGCTCAGGACAGCTGTCCCAACAGGATCTCTTGGAATTACTAAATAGCTAGCTGAGATGGTTTTCCTTCTGCTTGACCTCCATCCCCCTATCTCCCCCTGACCACTTCAGTTTCTATACCATCTGAGGTTACTGTAAATTGATTTAGTAAACACTTCTGAGTTACTATGAGCAAGGTACTGTGCTAGACATGTGGTTGGGGGGAGGAGGGGTAAGGGACAGTGAGATAATCATGCCTCTGCCTTCCAGAAGCTTTCAGACCAATAGGAGGATAAGAGAACTCCGTATCTCCAAGATAAATAACTCCTTCTAAGTCTCTGACTTCCAATCAGAAAAAGTAAACAGTTTCTCAATGTGTGATCTGGAGTGTTTGATAAAAGTGCATCTCAGACCTACTGGATTCGAATCTCTGGATTGGGGAGGGATAGTGGTTGGGATCTGTATTTATAACAAGCACCACAGGTGCTTCTTACACACATACTGAAGTTTGAAAGGCAATGGTGGTAGCAGCCCAAGATAAATGCAGACAATAATGGAGATTGAAAGGAAAAAAGAGCGTATGTTTAACTTGCCTACCACATGCCAGACACTGTACTAATCACCTATGTCTTTTGATTTCTCTTAAAAATACTGTAAGAAACTACTGTCATCGTTGCCATTCCCTTTTTTAGAGATGAGGAAACCAAAGCACAGAGAGGTTAAATAACTTGCTCCAAGTCACACACAGAGAGTGGCAGAACCAAGATCTGAACCCATGTGGTTTGATTCAAGAGCCCATGCTTTTAACCATTAAGGTCAAATGCCTCTCAGAGATGGTGACTGTCACAAAGGCCTCAAAGAAGCTTGCAGAGGTGCAGAATGCCTCCGTGAAGAACCTGGGCAAGATGATGTATTTGAAATGTAACAACCATCAAGAACTATTGGTTCTTATTAGTCCCTTTCTTTTCTTTTTTTTTTTTTAAAGATTTTATTTATTTATTCATTAGAGACAGAGAGAGAGAGGCAGAGGGAGAAGCAGGCTCCCTTGCGGGACTCGATCCCAGGACCCTGGGATCATGACCTGAGCCGAAGGCAGATGCTTAACCATCTGAGCCACCCAGGCGCCCAGTCCCTTTCTTTTTTTAAAAGATTTTATTTATTTATTTCAGAGAAAGAGAGAGAGTACAAGTTGGGGGGACAGGCAGACGAAGAGGGAGAAGCTGACTTCCCACTGAGCAGGGAGCCCGACACAGGGCTCGGTCCCAGAACCCTGAGATCACAACCTGAGCTGAAGGTAGACGCTTAACCGACTGAGCTACCCAGATGCCCCTCATTAGTCCCTTTAAACCTAGATTGCATGGTATTGTTTTCATTCTTCTAGAGTCACATGGGTAGTTTTTATTTTTTTTAAAGAATTTATTTGTTTATATGACAGAGAGAGAGAGCACACAAACAGGGGGAACAGCAGAGGGAGAGGGAGAAGCAGGCTCCCCACTGAGCAGGGAGCCCAATGCGGGGCTCGATCCCAGGACCCTGGGACCATGACCTGAGCCAAAGGCAGACGCTTAACTGACTGAGCCACCCAGGCTCCCCAGCACATGGGTAGTTTTTAAAAAGAGCATAACACTCTTAAAAAAAAAAATGGGATGCCTGGGTGGCTCAGTCAGTTAAGTGTCCGGCTCTTGGTTTCAGCTCAGGTCATGACTCAGGGTCATGAGATCGAGCCCCACGTCGGGCTCCATGCTGGGCCTGGAGCCTGCTTAAGATTCTCTTTCTCCTTCTCCCTCTGCCCTTCTCCCCCACTCTCTCCCTCTCCCTCTCTAAAGAAAAAAGAGCCTAACAGCAATCCACTGAGCACCTTTTCTGTATAATGCTGTTTATATGCATTATCTCGTCAATCTTTGTGGCAAATCTGAGATAACATTTGACTCAATTTAGAGATACAGAAACTATTCTTTTCTTTTTTTTTTTTAAGATTTTATTTATTTATTTCACAGAGAGAGACACAGCGAGAGAGGGAACACGCAGGGGGAGTGGGAGAGGGAGAAGCAGGCTTCCCGCAGAGCAGGGAGCCCAATGCGGGGCTCGGTCCCAGGACCCTGGGATCATGACCTGAGCGGAAGGCAGACGCTTAACGACTGAGCCACCCAGGCGCCCCTAGAGATACAGAAACTATTCTTAAAGAGTATAAGTGGTTTTTTCCCCAAGGACATACAGCTATTAAATGGTGGAATCAGGACTGTTTTTATCCAACATCTGTTGCATCAACAAAGGTGAGTTCAGCTACAAGTAACAAACCTCAATACACAGTGACTTGAAGAATACAGAAGAGGTTCTCACATACTGCATATCCTACATATTGGCAAGTTCTGAGGCAAGACAGGTTTCAGGGTTGGTTAATTTAGAGGCTCAATGATGTCATCAAGGCCTATCCAACTTTGGTATCTCTCCACATTTGGGCAATTTGTGGGTTGAATTGTGTCCCCCTCCCCACAAAAAGATATGCTGAAGTCCTAACCCCTAGTACCTCAGAATGTGGCATTTGTTAAAAAAAAGGGGGGGGGCTTTTACAGAGGTAATAAAGTTAAAATGAGGTTTTTAGAATGGGCTCTAATCCAATCCAATGTTACTGCCATTCTTACAAAAAAGGAATATTGGACAAAGGGACAGACATTCCCAGAGGTAGGACAGTGTGAAGACACAGAGGGAGAAGACCCCCATATGATTGGAGTGATGCATCTACAAGAGAAGGAACATCAAGGATGAGGGGCAAATACCAGACACTAGAAGAGGCAAGGAAGTATTCTCTCCTAAAGCCATCAGAGTGCATGGCCCTGCTGACACCGTGGTTTGGACTTCTAGCCTCCCAAACTGAGACAATAAATTTTTGCTGGTTTAAGACACCCAGTTTGTGGCACTTTATTACAGCAGCCCTAGGAAACTAATCCAGCATTAATTTTGCCATCACTGGTATTAGTTCATCTTAGGCAGAATGGCTGCTACACTTTAAGGAGTTACATCAGACAACAAAATCTCCAGAGGAAGAAAGAGAGACCACTTCTTTGGTTGGCGAGAAAACTCTTTTCTGAAGGAGCCCCAGCCGACTTCTTCTCCCACTTCACTGGGCAGAGTCCCATGCCCTTTCTCAAACTCAACGATGGCAAAGGGAACACAGTTGCTCATGACCAATCTGCATCTTAGAAGCAGAGTGGGTCAGATTCTCCTGAGGTGCATGGCTGTGTGTAGGAGAAATAGATTCCTGAAGAAATCAGGTTCTGTTAGGAAGGAAGATGGATGAGGAGAAGGAATGCTGGGTAGGCCACCAACAGTATCCATCATAGTCTAGATTTTGTCCATTATACTATGGCCACCTTTTCTTTGCTCCAGCTTCTCTCCATAGGATGGGAATGATTGCTTTTGTTTTATTTGGAAGTGAGAGAAGTGAATTTGAGTTTATAAGTTAATTAGATTTACATAAATATTGTTCCTTATAGAACCTGAAGCTCAATGCTTGACTCAGTGCCCGAACACAGTAGACTCTCGAATGGCAAGTATTGCAGTGCCACAGGAGAAATATTTCATCCAGTCCTTTGATCTTTCAGCGTCCAATTATTGTGAAACTGCCCTGTGGGGTGGAAGGACAAAGGAAGGGGCTGATGATTTCGTTGAACCTAGGATTTCAAGAGTAACGAGAAGGATACACTCACTTCCATCCCTCAGGAGCTTCTTACTTCTGCTTCATTATAAGAAAGTCAGATATACAATTGCCTGTGTCTTCCACCCAGATCATCCAACAGTTTCCCTGAGGTTTCTACTCCTGGGCATCTCTGTTTTTTAAAGCAGATCCATTCTTTAGTGCATATATAAGGAATGCAAAATCCATTGAAGAGTTCTGAATATGTTGGGGGAAAAATATGACAGGATAAGTATGATGTAATTTAAGTATTTTGGCACAGCAAATGGAAAGAAATTACATTTCCTATTATCTTCCAACAGTTATTGAAAATGAAATGAAATATATTCTATACTCCCCCAAAAAGTCAAGTTTTTTTTTTTTCCCTTAAATGCAATTTTTTCGCAGTTTGTTCATTTGGTATGCATTCCCCTCCTTTCACGACATGGAGGCATTCTGTTATGAAACGTTCAATGAAAAAAATGGACAAAAAACGTATACTACTTCTTTAAAATATATTACAAGAATACTCATTTTCAGCTTTTTATTGCAGCACTAGCTGGTATTCTTGCATGCAGTTTTGTAATTTATTCTGAACATTCTACTTAAACCTTTTTTCAATAGCATGATTTTATTAGAGTCAGCTCACTGGACTTTCCCAAAAAGGTATTTAAGATCAAATAAAACCAGTGCTTGGAAAAATATCATTACAATATGAAAGCAGTTACAAAAACATTAGTACTGCAAAGTTTTATTTCAAATGGCTGAGCTTGCTGTACCCCGGGTTATGGTACTTCTACTTCTGCAGACACACTTACTGGGGAGATAGGGAAAATTGTCATCTTAGCAGTTTTTGCACATGGTGGGGGGGGTGGGTGGAGAGCAGGAAGGGGGAAGATAAGGCTCTAAAAATTTAAAGTGAGGCAGCAAAATTTTTAGGTCCAGCATCAATGGTAGAAGTAGATCACCCTCCATCCCAAACTCCCCCTCCCCACCCCACACTTTTGAACCACCCTCCATTCCACAACTGCCCTCGAGGATACAACAGAAATCTTTAGACTTTTACCCAGAGACAAAGTGTTGTCTTCTCTAAAATATAGAGGGTACCTTTTGGAAATATGAGTGGACTGATTATTGAATTAAATGTGTCAGAGTATTATATTCCTTTTGGGTTTTGTTTCATATCTAATAAACTCTTGTCAACATAGTGCCTTATTGGTCAAATGATGTCTTTTAGCACCTCCCTCAGGCCGGGCACAAAGTTCGCATCCGAAGGCTTAGTCTGGAAGCAGCTTCCCCGGGGAAATCATACAGGGAAGCTTGGTAAGTCCCCAGATTCCAGTGGTGAGCTGCTCTTGTCCTCTCCTTCAAGTATACTCCCTGCAGCCATCCCCCTACTCACCTTGAACCAGGCCAAGAGGCAACCCAGCACCTTACTCACATCTGATTTCATAACTGAGCGCCAAAGGCAAATATTTTTCTTATTCAATTGTGACTATGTCTCTCCCTTCCCTGGTAACTGACAGCTGGTGTAGCTGAAACTCAGCCTGGTAGGGGAGAGTCAGCCATGTCCATGGCTGCAATTTGATGGGCTTCCCCCCACAAGGAAGTTGCTTTCAATTAAAGTCTAATGTTCATTAGAAGAAAAAAAAGTATAGTTTTTGTTGTATTATCCAAATCGCTCCCGGAGAAGGTGCTTTTATTTTAAAGAAAGTAATCTATTGATTGTGCAGCACGAAAGGTATTTTTAGTAAAGATGAAATAAATCAGCCTTTTCAGACCGTGGTATTTTCATGTAGGTGATTAGTAATCTACATGCAATTCTATTACACAATATTTCTCTCATCCCTTTTCCCCCAAGCACTGAACCCATGGCAAAGCACCTGCATCCCTTAAGTTTGCAGATTAGGTGGTTTCTATGTGGACTTTCAAACGCGATTTTTAAATTGCAAGTTACTATTCGTATTACTTTTCTAAGGAGAAATATGCTTAAAAAGTAAAGTCTTTATTGCTTCTTAAAAGGCCTAGCACTCTGTGATAAATTCTCATATTTTGACTGTTAATATGTTTGAATGAAAATTATTTATACATTTGGGTGAGGTTGAGTGGTTTTCATTTGATTGCTGCCTCTGGAAATGAAAGCAGAGTAGCAGGAAATTTACATGTCATGCTGTGATGTATATCCAGATTATGAGATGATTGTGCAGCAGACGAACCCCAAGTAAAATCATTCCCATCAAACTGTGACAACTGCAATTCCTGACAAGGCCTCTTAGTTTTGGGGGCTATTATCATTGTACAAGAATATAATCTATTGACAGCAGGGCTGTTTAATACATTTAAAGGCAGACAGTGGAAGAAATCTTAACTGTTTTCATTCGCCACTGCACAAGGGTGCAGATCAAAAGTGAATTATATTTAAAAATATGCATGTATGATGATAAGATGCATGACATCCATCAACCTGTTTAGTCATGGTTAGGCTGAGGTGGGGAAGAGCCAATATTACTGCCATATGCGGTCTGAAATAGAGACGTGAGAATGGAAATTATATCATTGCCCAGCCAGAGTGAGCATACGGGGGAGATGCTCTTTTTTAATCCCCACTCTCTAGCTGCCTAAGCATCAAGGGCCATCCATGTTTGTAGCAGTGACTTTGGCACGAACTAGGTATGTGGAGGGCTCCTGTATCTTTGCCCTTCTGTTTAGTAAGTGTGCGTGTGTGTACTCTGCATGGGCATTGTGCAAGCACGGTGGGTGAGCTGGAGATGAGTAAATCATTACCCTGAGAGAAGCTCCTAGTTAGACACTGACACGTGTGCTTATATAACAAGAGTGAAAACTAGGACATAGGGGATGGGAAAACATCTCCAGGGACTGAAGATGGAACTGTTCAGCCTCGAGGTTCCAACTTCCATGACTGGGGTGTTGGTGGAGAGGGACTGCTTAATATCCTATCCCACAGGTGTGCAGGTGGCAGACAGGGCTGCTTCAGGGTTCAAGGTACAAACTCACCCAAGTGGTGCAGTGATGTTAATGTCCAATGTCAACAGGACTTACTTAGCTTGGTCCCTTTTTATGAGAAACTTCTGGCAGGACTGTGAGGAGCTGTATGGTTTTCTATGTGATAGCGTTGAAAATAAACTGCAAGGAGGATTTTAAATTCCCAAGTTCATTAAGACTCTACAAACCACACATAGGATTCAGTCATTTATTAAAACAGAAGATGTTCAAGGGTAGTTTTTAAAAAATGGAATGAAGAGTCTTGATGGATTAATGGCATTTTTCCTAAGGAATTAGTTCATCAGCTAATATTCAGTACATAAGATTAAAATTGCTTTGCATAGAGACAGCAGAAGGGAGAACAAAGGGCGTGGAAAATGGTTAAAATGTTTAAATCTCAGCTCAACAGCCAGAAACTCCTTCTGGGTCTTTCTGTCCCTCTCCACTGCTTTGGAAAAGAAAATGCTTAAAGAAGCCACACCCATCTGTCTTTCCCCTTAAAACCTGAACTATTAAAGTAAATGCAAAATTATTTTTAGTGCTCATTCCAAAGGTTAATCATGACAAGGAGCTCTTGTCCTTTGAAAGGTTTTATAAAACTGTCCTGAGAGAAGCAAGGATAGGTCCCCTAAAGGGCATAAAACACTGATGAGGTCTAGGTCCTATTCGGAGTTGCCAGGCCAGGACTAAAGGATTATTGGAATGAACGTCCTTCAGTGGCTGGCCCAGGCCCCCTTGCTTATCTCTTAGTGATCACTGGCAGCTTGGGAAGGGACTATCTACTCAGAAGAGAAGAGTGAGCAAACCGAAATCACCCATGTCCAAGGGCAGCATTCCCACTGACCCACACCAGGCCCGGGCAAGGTAGCATCTCTGAGTGCTAACATGGGGCCTCTCTTGTGAATGGTAAGTATTAGTTTACATCAGCAAAATATTTATTGATTGCCTACTGTGTGTCAGGACTGCACTGAGTCTTTACACTTTCCCTTAGCTCAAAGGACTTCCGGTATAAATCTTGGTAGGTAGGTAAGGGGACAGAATAATTTGAGAAGGACCTTTCGTTTTAGTCATTGCAGTGTGTAAACCACTTAGCATAGTGATTGGCACAGAGTAAGCATGTAATACTGTGTTTGAATAAACTTTTTAGTTGAAAAGGGTTGTGTATTTATGGAACTGCAAAGATAGCACAGAGTTCCCGTATACCTCTCAACCCAGTTTCCTTACCACTAATGTCTTTTATCAGTATGGTATATTTGCTACACTAAATGAACCAACATTGATACATTATTATTAACTGAAGTCCATACTTTAAATTTCCTAGTTTCTAAGTAAGTCTTTTTTTCTGTCCTAGGATCTTATCCAAGATACCACATTACATTTAGGGTTCATATTTCCTTAATTTTCTCTTGACTGTGACAGTTTCTCAGACTTTCTTGGTTTTGATGAGCTTGATAGTTTCGAGGGGTATTGGTCAGGTGTTTTGTAGAATGTCCTTCAACTGGGATTTTTCTGATGTTTTTCTCATGATTGGACAGAGGTTATGGGTTTTGAGGAGGAAGACCACAAAGGTAAAGTGCCATTTTCATCACATCATATCAAGGATACATACTATCAACATGACTTCTTACTTTGATGTTGATCTTGACTCTCTGGCTGAGGTAGCGTTTGCCAGGTTTCTCCACTCTCCCTGCCCCTTTTTCCATGCTGTTCTCTTGGGAAGGAAGTCACTATGTACAGCTCACACTTCAGGACACAGACAGTTAACCCAAGCTGGGCCGACCAGATTCCCTCTTCTGGGAATTGGAATTGAGATTTAGAGGTGCTAGTCTCCTGGGGTTGCTTGAACTGCATGCAAGGGGTGGGTGGCCATCTCCTGCTTTGTTCATGGAGAAGCAAGGCAGCTGGTCTGAAGAGAGAGAATAATGAATACCACAGAAAGAATGAAGACAATGGAGAACAGCCAGAAAGACAGGGAGGAGGAAGAGAATCTGCCTTGTTTGTGGTTTTCAGTACTTAGTTCCAGTCCTTTGGGAGACCCAACTGCACTTCTTGCTTTTGGGTTTAGGGAGATATCCATATATGCTTAAGATACCCTCCACATCCTGTTTTTTAAAAAAGATAATTTGCATAGCTTTTGGTAACTCGTAATTGATGTCACCTAACATGTTTTCAGATAATTTTAAAATCACTGTTGTACAGCAAAATGGACATTTTTCCCCATCTGTGAGCTGAGTATACAGAGGCCACAAGAAACTGGGAGGGCCTAGCCTCCTGATGAAGAGCGTGGCCTTCGGAATCCATGTTCCTCCCTTCCCAGCTTTGGGAACTTGTGTGAGTTATTTAGGCCTTGGCTTTGCCACTTATAAAATCGATATAATACATACTTCACAGGGCTGCTGTGACAATTAAAGGAAAGAATGTTTATAAAGTCCTTAGCAGATTGCTGGGTAAATATTTTGTGAAGCACGCCCCTCCCCCCCACACACACACTAGTCACCCTCTCAGTGAAGTGGTCCTTGCTCACTTGGGCATAATGTCATACGCTCAAAAACCTTGTATATGTCTCCATTATGTAGTGTGGATCTCACTGTATTGTAATTATTTATTTGTTTCTCTCTCAAATTAGAACACAATGTCTTTCTTTATTCCCATAGTATTTAGCACAGGCCTTCATACATAGAAGGTGCACAATACATACTGAACACATGAATTTATTATTCCTTTCAAATATTTATTAGGCACTTCCTGTCATGTTTAGAGGATAGGACTCCAATTATAGGTGAAAATGTAAATAATAGTGAATAACATCTGACAGTTTGCAGCATGTTTACAGTACTTGGTATAACTTGAGCTTACAGGGAACGTGTGAGGTAGAAAGGCAGGGTTTTTAATCTCCCCTATCTGCCAAACATGGAACCTGACTACCAGGGATTAAGTGGCCTGCTTATGGTCCCCAGGCCCTGCAGAGGCAGAGAGGGGCAAACACAGAGGGCTTGGGAGTCCAAGTTTAGCACTCTTGGCACCTTGGAGGCAGTGGTGTGAAGGACTACCATCTGCATGGGATTCCTTTAGGTTAGGATGTGTAAGTGGCAAATGGGAGTCACTGCTAAGAGGAGGGAGGAGGGTAAGAGGGATGCTTCCTTGCTGTGAGGGGCCCATCAAAATTATGGCTTGAAGCTTATTTTTACAGTGTAATAGCGTACCCCGTCTCAGCTGAGCAGAATCCTGTGAAACACAAGTTTAGCTCAGCAGAATTCATCACCAGCTGAGACTTAAAAATGTGTCTGAGCTCCGTACTTATTGAACACACAGAGAGTATGAATATCAAGTTATTCGGCTGTGAAATAATATCAACAAAGTTAGTTATGTTTAATTTAACTGTTGAATGGAGGTTTAGCAATTTGGGACCGAAGCCTCGATGAGGAATGGAGAATGGGCAAATCAAAAACTAAATTCCCTTCTCCTAATAGCCCAGGCTCTGCTGAGAGGAAAAAGCTGATCTGTGCTTTCCCACCTCTGCCTATCATCATTAAACGCAGAGCAGTACCTGTCTTGGGCCTTTGTATTTTTCCTAACCTCCTCCAGGGAAGAACAAATTGCAAACAAAGCAGGTTCCCAAAGTCCCAGGAGGAGCCCTTTGAAAGCCAGAAGGAGTAAAGATCTATTCCCATTCCTTTTCTTAAATACTTCTCTAGGAGAGCAGTTTAAATAATCTTATCTGTATATACTGATACGACATAAATTGTGGGTTAGGAAGAAGAAAGTAGAATGCGCAGGGTTGTACCCTATCATTGAGAAGGAGTCTCTGTCTTCTGTTGTTTGTGGTACTTAATGACAAAATGTTCATTTTCTTCTCCTTCATCTGTCCGTCTGTCCCGCCCCTCACCACCCTCCCTCCATCTTTCCTTCCTTCCTTCCCAGTTTCTAATGAAGAATTTCCATGACTCCCACTGAATGGGAGTCAATAAAGACACTACTGGCATTTGGGGCTGGATAGGTCACTGTGCAGCTTTCTTGTGCATGGGAGGATGTTCATCAGCCTTGGGCCCTGCCCACCAAAGACAACAGCACCGCCATAAACTTTGTGGCAAACAAAAATCTCTCCACAAACTTCTTGATTAAGAATCACCGTTTATTTATCTGGTTGATTTTCATAAATCAGGAAGCAAAAGGAAGAAAGGGTCTTTTTTTTTTTTTTAAGATTTTATTTATTTATTTGAGAGAGAGAGAATGAGATAGAGAGAGCATGAGAGGGGGAGGGTCAGAGGGGGAAGCAGGCTCCTCGCTGAGCAGGGAGCCCGATGCGGGACTCGATCCCGGGACTCCAGGATCATGACCTGAGCCGAAGGCAGTCGCTTAACCAACTGAGCCACCCAGGCACCCAAGGAAGAAAGAGTCTTGATGAAAGTTTCCATAATTTTTGTTTAAAGAGCTGGGAATCAAATGGAATGCAATTAACCTGATGAGATGTGGGAAAGGCACCCAATTTCCCTTGCTTGCTTCAACCCTATTTGACTGGAAAAATTAAACGCTCATTTTTCCAGATGTTTTTCTACTAGCATAGGTCATAGACAGTCTGGTCAAGGATTCCTAAGTGGAAGTCTGCTGAGGGCACTGGGAAGGCTTTGGCTTTTTCTGATAAATGGGAAGGATAGATGTGGCACTTCCTTTCCCTCTTCTTCCTGCCTTGCACAGAAATGTGTTGGCAGGAGCTACAGCAATTATATTACAACCATGAGGAAAAGCTATTTAAAGCATTTTCAGCAACTACCCATCTCCAGACTTTTTGTTATCTGAGAAAGCTAATCTCATTTGTTTAGGCCTCCCAAGCCTTACTCTCAATAGCAGCAGAATAGGTGATACAGCACCATTTAAAATGATACTTGTAAGGTAATATAAGAATATAGAAATATTTTATTATTTAATATTGGTGAAAAGTGGGATGTGTGTGTGTGTTGGGGGGTGTGTTTCCACTATATAATCCTTCCTCACACTCTACAAAAACTTATTCACAGAAAAAAGTACAGGAATTATTGCAAATTGTTAAGAGTGTTTTTCTTTGAATGATGTGCCTAAGAATCCTTTTCTTTTTTTTTTTTTTAAAGCTTTTATTCATCTATTTGAGAGAGAGAATGAGCGAGAGAGAGAGCACACGAGCAGGGGCAGAGGGAGAGGGAGAAGCAGACTCCCCACTGAGCAGGGAGCCCGATATGGGGCTCGATCCCAGAACCCTGGGATCATGACCTGAGCTGAAGGCAGACACTCAACCTACCCAGGTGCCCCTAAGAATTGTTTTCTTTACACTTTTCTATTCTGTATTTTCCAGAGTTTCTTCAATAAATCTGCATTATATTTTTAAAGAAAAGAACACTGTGTGTATGTCTGTATCACACACATATTTAAAGCCAATGCAGCCTCTGAGTGTGCGAGGAGGAGGATAGTACCTATAATCACAAGCAGCAATCCTCCCACTATACTCAGCTTCCCAGAGTGTGAACACAGGGCTGTTGAGGGTTCTAAAGTATAGCATGATGAAGAGTACATGAGGCACTGAGATCAATAATCTTGTGACAGTTAAATCATGGAGAAGAGATGCATAAGTACTATCTTTAAATATGTGAAGGATTCTCATGTGGAAATGGCTGTTAGTTCCTTCCCTCCTTCATTCACTCCAAATATTTGTTGAGGGCCAGATGTCAGGTGCTGTGCAAAGCCCATTATGAGCCCAAAACATCCATGGTCCCCATCTTCATAGAAAATACAGTTTACTAATGGAAATAGTCATTTATCAAATGATCACAGAAATATACCACTTTAAGTGCTGATAAACCCTGTGAAGGGACAGCAGGAAGAGAGGTAAACCTGATCTAGTTTGGGGAGTTAGTATTAAGACTTCCTCAGGGAGGCCTTGTTTGAAGTGAAGTTTGAAGAACTAACTAGAACAAGTAGCTAAGAAAAGAGTTCCAGGCAAAGGTATCTGCAAATGCCCTGGGGCCAGAGGGAATGTCTTCTGTCTCAGGAACAGAAAGAAGCCTGGGACCCCTGGAGCACAGATCATGAGGCTAGAGAGATAGGCAGGGGCAAGATCATGCAGGTATAAAGATTCTAGCCCTTGGGCTTCCTAAGACCCATGGAGCATCAAAATGGGCTTTATTATTTTTTAATTTTTTCATTGTTATGTTAATCACCATACATTACATCATTAGTTTTTGATGTAGTGTTCCATGATTCATTGTTTGTGCATAACACCCAGTGCTCCATGCAGAACGTGCCCTCTGTAATACCCATCACCAGGCTAACCCATCCTCCCACCCCCCTCCCCTCTAGAATCCTCAGTTTGTTTTTCAGAGTCCATCATCTCTCATGGTTTGTCTTCCCCTCTGATTTCCCCGCCTTCATTCTTCCCCTCCTGCTATCTTCTTCTTCTTTTTTTTTTCTTAACATATATTACATTATTTGTTTCAGAGCTACAAAATGGGCTTTAATCCAGGGAGTGATATGATTTGTTCTGTGAAAGGGTCCCCTCTGGCTGCTCTGGATCTGCGAGTGGTTAGGGTTGAGTATAGCAACTCCAATCCCTCATCACTCCAAGGAATTGGAATCCATGGATGAAAGTGAGAAAGAGATGGATTTTCGCTAAATCTGAGAAAAAAACTGTCTAGTCATGAGATAAATAATAACTACCACATACTCAGCTATTACGAACTGGGAGGCACTATGCTAAGAGCTTACGAACTTAGAAGTGTTTTTCATTTAATCCTCACAGCCATCTTAGGAGGCACAGACCACTGTCATCTCACTTCACAGATTAGGGAATTGAAGCTCAGAGAGGTTAAGTGACTTATGCAATGTCACACGGCTAATAAGTAATGAACCTAGAACTGAGTTCTGGCTAATGCTAAAGCCCTTTATTCATTACTAAGCAACATCACCTCCCCTCACAGAAGAATGAGCTGCCATCCTAAGCATGAGTGAAGAAGCCTGACAGACCTCCTAGAAGGGCTCCTTGCACTGGGGGTTCTTGAGTTTTCAAGAGGTTAGTATGGTTGACCTGCTTCACACTCACCAGGGGACTCACCAGCAACAGGAGGCATTTTCTTCCTGTGTCCTTTCCTAAAGAGCTGGGATACCTCTGTGCACCTCCCTGGCTACCGTCATTCCCAGGGAAATCATATTCTCTGTATAGCCTGGAGACCCCTCTTTCCCACCATCCTTGGACAGAAGCCAAGCCACTGGCCAGAAATGCAGCTCTGGGGAACTTTCAGAGCCTACCTAAGGCTGCCTGGTGAGGGGTGTTCTGCTTTCTGCCGGGCCCTAGGGGAACGCAACTCCATTTTGGAATCGAGGAGATGAAGAAGATGAGGCTCCTGAACATGGAGCCTTTTGGAAACCCGAACCCGTGCCAGGGCTAACTACACGAATAGGGAAGTGCTTCTATTGTTATCAGATGGTACCGATTCTCAGGAGAAGAGTGAGAGATTAAGAAGTTATCAGGCATCTTCGACTTCCTTTCTGAAGTCACAGAGCAGCTGCTGCTCTGTAACAACCCTGAGCATGATGAACATTTGGGGAGAAGGGATAATTTTTAAATAAAGAAAAATGCTCTTCTCTGCAAGAAAATTTGGTCACTAACTTCATTTGACAGGTGTAATAGACTGTGGTAGTTTTGGGGGGATACATGGTGTAAAGTAAAGCAAGAGAGGTAATAAGCATCTTGGCATTTATTCTTTATGTAGGAATATTTGTTCCTCAAAGTCAGACTACGTGGAATATTAGCATTTGGATAAATTATTCAACACCTTCTAGAGAAAGCAAGGGGAAAAATCTTTTCAGCATTATAACATGGCAATCTACAAGGTAGTAGAAAAAGAAGGCTGTCATTTTTTCTTCAATTACAAAAGGCAAATATTTATTATTTATAAGTATTCACCTTGTATAGGCTTAAATGTTATTTATGAACCTGTTGCACAGTGATTTTCAATGTAACTCATTATTTTTAGCCTTAGGGTGTTGTAAAGGAGAGTGGATATATTTAATGACACTCTGCTAGTCAGCGCAATTACACTGTAATCATTATGTAAAATGTGCTATTAATTAAACCAATTTCTAGTTAGAACATTCGCTTCTGCAGGGCTTAATCTTAATCTTCAGCAATCTTTCTCTCTGTTTTTCACCTATTAATTATATGATTACTTTTTAAGTTAATATGATAGAATATGTTTTTATTTTTAAGCTGAATACTGCCAATTAGGAATATGTGTCAAATGGGTCTTGTGTTTATGGGTCAAAGCTTTCTTTTCCTTGAACTGGTAAAAAAGGCAAAAAAGGTTATTTTGGGGAAGCTGGATATCTTTCATAAAATCAAACTTATATGTTCCCTTTCCTGCGTAAGCAGCATTATTCACAAAATTAGTTTCATGACTTACAAAAATACCCAGTTTCATTTTACGTGAGTCATTTCGGCATCTGGTTTATGTACTTTAAAATGTCCTTCAACATCAGACTTACATTTTACATTAGCATTTTCTTAAGGAAACTCAAGGTAGGTAAATAGTTGGTATTTCTGGTGGGTGAAGGAGGTAAATGGCCTCCCTGCTCAGGCCTTTCCACTCACCTCTCTTCCAAAAGTCTTGCAATACTTCTATCACTGTGTTTTCAACAACGGGGGTGGGAAACCTGCTTCCTAACCTTTACTAATGATTCTTGCTACAGCATTTCTAAAAAAAAAAAAAAAAAAGAAAAGAAAGAAAAATTCTTCTCCCTCTCTCTTAAATGACCCCGGTGGAGGGGAAGAACAAAAGGAAGGGAACAGGCTTAGCACACAGAAGCATGACAAGTGGGAAATGGCTAACACCTTGCCGTCTTCTCACTTGGCGCACCATTCATCTGAGAGGCGGAGAGAAGAGTTTTACTTTTTTGTTTTTATCTTATTTTAGTTCGTACTCATGGATTGGAAGAATCAACAGTGTTACAATGGCCTTTCTACCCAAAGCGATCTACAGGTTCAATGCAATCCTGATCAAAATTCCAACGGCATTTTTACAGACACAGCACAGACAATCCTCAAATGTGTGTGGAACCACAAAGGACCCCGAACAGCCACAGCAATGACGAGAAAGAACGAAGCGGGAGGCCTTGGGCTTCCTGAGGTCAAACTTCATTGGGGGGGGGGCTGCGGAAACCCCATCAGTGCGGCCCCGGCATAAACACCGACTCACGGCTCAACGGAGCAAGACCGAGAGCCCAGAAATGAAGCGGCGCCTAAACGGTGCTGGCACAACCGGAAAAGCCACACGACACTGTCTTACACCACTCAAAAAAACTAAAAAGGCCACAGTCTTCCGCATCAAGTCCTTCCTCTAATGGGTCCTCTAAAGACTGACCCCCCCTTAGCAGTCAGCTGCACACAGGAAGCTTCTTCTCACTATTCCTTACTTTGTCCTCCCTGGCGGGCCCTGAGAAAACCAAGCTCCTGTCACCTGGGTGGGGACCCCACCTCACGCTGTAGCTGCACCTCCTTGCAGGTCCTGAGGAAAGCCGGCTTCCGTGGAGCATGCACGTGGAGGCACGTCCAGGCCAGACTACGCATGCGCGGGCCGATCAGCGAGGGGTGCTCGGCGGCCCCTTGGCGGCCCTCAGGACAGCGAAGAGTTCGCCAAGCTCACGGTTCAGGGGTTGTGGCACCCTTTCCCCGCAGTCCAGCTGAATCCGTTAAACTTTGAAATGCAAACTGAAATGAAGCCAAATACCCGGTGTCTTTATTTTTTTTTTAAAGATTTTATTTATTTATTTGACAGAGAGAGAGACAGGGAGAGAGGGAACACAAGCAGGGGGAGTGGGAGAGGGAGAAGCAGGCTTCCCGCAGAGCAGGGAGCCCAATGCGGGGCTCGATCCCAGGACCCTGGGATCATGACCTGAGCCGAAGGCAGACGCTTAACGACTGAGCCACCCAGGCGCCCTTACCCGGTGTCTTATTAAAAAATAGTCGAGGAAACCATAATTTAACTGGAAACCATATGGGGTGAAATGAATCAGACACAAACTACAATTTACACCAAAATTCACTCAAAATTGTCCATAGCAAGTTTAAAATGCAAACCAAGAAAAGTTCTGAAAGAAACATAGAAGAAAATCTACATGACGGTGGGTTTGGTGATGACTTTTAACACAAAACATCAAAAGCCTATCCGCAAAACAAAAAAAAACTGAAAACGTGTACTTTATAAATTTAAAACCTTTACTCTGTGAAAGACCCTGTTCAGAGAACCAGAAGACAAGGCACAAACCGGGAGAAAATATTTGCAAAATACGTATCTGATAAAGGATTTGTATTCAAAATATACAAAGAACTCTCAGAATTCAATAATAGAAAAACAATCCCATTAAAAATCTGAATAGATTTTTATCTATCTGAATAGACACCTTGCCAAAGAAGGTATACAGATAGTAAATAATCATACAAAAATCTCCTCAACATCATATATCATTAGGTAATTATAAATTAAAACAATAGTGAGATAGCATTGCACACCTGTTGGAACTGCTAAATACCCAAAAAATGACAATACCAACTGCTGTAGGGTGAGAAACAATAGGAACTTTTCTGTTAAAAAAACAAAATTCTACCAAGTAAATTTGAAGATCTAAATGGCTTTATTAAACAGCTCACAAATCGGGCAGCATCCCGTCTAGAAACTACTGGGATGGTCTCGAGAAGAGTTTTAAAAATTCTGAACACTTGAATAGAAGCAAGGACCCATTTCGAATGGGTAAGAAAATAGATCCCAGAGGAGACAGTTTTGAATCACAGTCACAAGCTGCTGGGAAGTTCTCTACAACCTTCATCTTTGTCCTTGAGGTGAAACAAAGTGCTATTTAAACTGTGCAGGGATGATTTTAATGGGAGTTGAAAAACAGAGTCTCTTATCAATATTTAAATTCCTGTGTGCACCCTGTCCCTTCCATAAACCGTGAGCCTTGGTCTTCTACATCAAAATTTCTGGAGTTGGCTCATGAAAAACTTTTGGAAGGCCCGAAGATTCTGATTGTTGCTCAGTGCCCTGATGAAATGTTTTTATTCATCTTGCTTGCTGCCTGGGGTTGACATTGACGTTATCAATCATGCCCTGCCAGTGTTTTAACATGGCCACACCTGTTTAAACCATTCACATGTTGTAACTCAGAAGTTGGGAATCAAAAGCAGTGTTATTTATGTACTTCTTTAACTTGTCCCATACTACAAAATTTTCCACCCTGACACCATCTGCTAAGGAACAGGATTTATCTATAAATATGAAACACCCACTGAACCGGTATCAAATCCAGCCAACAGTTATCACCTTATGAAGCATCCAGTGAAGCCCTATGGCCTTGTTTCCAAATGATTAATTTCCCTTGGTTGCTGATTTTAGTTACAACAGACTCACTGTGAAAAGTTACGTCGTATCAATGTCAGAAATTCTCTGCCTAACAAGGAAGGGACAATGAAAGGGGCTAGAATTTTCAAATGGAACCAAGTTCAAGAGTCTTAAAAGACTGATAAATTAAGAACTTTGTATCATAAAAATAAACAAGGATAAAGTGGGGGAAATATTTGCCTCATATATAACAAAGTGCTAATGGTTCAATATACAAAGAGCCTTTACAAATCAATAAGAAGGCTAATAGCTCACTAGTAAAAAGGAGAGAAATGAAAACATGAATAGCATAGAACAAATCTGAATGGATGACAAACATATGGAAAAGATGCTCACCTTCACTCCCATTTTATAAAATGCAGATCACAACAACAAGAACATACCACACTTATCAGAGAGGTACAACTTCTAAAGTTTAATGATATTGGAATTAGAGAGAATATGGGGAAACAGGCATAACCATGCATAGCGTCTGTATGTGAATCAGTGTAATCTCTTTAGCTGGGAATTTAGAAATAACCATCAAGATGTAAAATGTGCGCACTTTGACCTAGTTCCATACCAGGATAGGTATATTCCCATGAGAAAGCAACAATGTATGTATGTATAAAGGGATATATTGCAGCCTAGTTTGTAAATACTAAAAACTGGAAATACTCCAATGACTGTAAGAAGGGGCTGGCTAAATAATCATGGTACAGCCATGCAGTGAAATACTATGTAACTATAAAAAAGAATAAGGTAGATATATATATAGAGAGAGAGAGAGAAAAGTGAAATGATTTCCAGGATGTGTGACATTGAGCAACTTACTTAATCTGTGCCTCAGTCTCCTCATCTGTAATATAACAAACTTTAAGAGTAAATAATTATCAAATATAATAATAAATAATAATTAAGCATAAAAAATTATAATAATGGCTCCTACCCCAAAGGACATCGTGAAGAATAAATAAGTTAACCTATATAAAAATGTTTAGACCAGCTTACACATTATAGATAATAAGTGCTAATTATAAATATTATTATTGTTGTTACATATTTGTATGTGAAAAAAAGCAAACTTCAAGAAGGTATGTAGAATGTAAAAACACTAGTGTGAAAAAAGAAACAACTGAGAGTAGTTCACCCAGGGAGAGAGACTTCTACTGTTCACTTTATACCCTTCTCTGTGATCTTGTACTGGTTTTACAATACTAAAAAAATGCAAAAACAAAACAAAAAAGAAACAGTGTAGATATTAAGGATTTCGTCAAGATGAAAACAAAGAAAGATGTTCTTCTGGCAGATATTATTCATCACTCACTCATTCAAAGAACATTTGTTGAATATCTACTGTATTAGAGGCACTAGTTATAAAAGATGAATAAGATATGATGATATGATTCCTCACAAGTGCATTGTCTAAAGGGGGAGAGAGACTCATAAGAAAAATATTCAAATTGCTGAGGGAACCCAGAGACGGAAGTAATAAATTTTGGTGGTAATATCTGGCTGGATTTTAAAGGAGGAATAAGGAATTTTGCTGGTGAACATACAATGTCGAGAAGACAAAAGTAATATATGTTGAGAGAAATCAGAATCATGGGTTGTTTCTATGGTAGAAGGGGGGTTGATCGAGACAGGGGCACAAGGGAACTTTTTGAGGTGCTAGAAATGTTTTATATCTTAATAGAGGTGTAGATTACATAAGTATATGCAGTTGTCAAAACTGACCAAACTGTGCAATTAAGATATATGGATTTCACTGTATTTACATGTAGTATATGTGTATGTAATATATAGTATACTTTAACTAAAAGGAAAAAAATGGGGGGCAAAAGGATGAATGTGTCAATGAATGAGTAGGCACAGAGAGGGAAAGAGAGGGTGCCCTGTAGTTAAAGAAGCGACAGCCCTCGCAAGAAAAGGAGAGGGAAGACTGGAATCAGAGTGCGGGAGCAACCAAGGGAAATTAATCATTTGAAGTTTGCTTTTTTTCACATACAAATATGTAACAGCAATAATAATATTTATAATCAGCACTTATTATCTATAATGTGTAAGCTGGTCTGAACATTTTTATATAGGTTAACATATTTATTCTTCACAATGTCCTTTGGGGTAGGAGCCATGATTATAATTTTTTTATGCTTAATTATTATTTATTATTATATTTGATAATTATTTACTCTTACTGAGATCAGAGGGGCAGGAAGGCTCATCTTGGCAGTGCGATTTTGCGTGATAATCCAACCGAGGGTTTCAAACACATCTGACAGGAAGGCGGTGCCCTCCCTATGTTCCAGGAGCTTCCATCCCAAAGGAGGGAGACTCCCAGTACAGGAAGGTGGGCCCTACTCTGATTCAGGGTCCTGAAGACTTGGAACCCCTCATTCCAAGGGGTCTGGGCCTGCTTACACCTGTAGGAATGGCCCCATCTCCAGGTCTTGATGAGCTTGGCATAATGGCAGCTGCAGTCTTCACACGAGGGTGGCCTGCCTTTGAACTATTTCTCCAAACACTAGGCACAGCATTCTTTGCTCTCAGGTGTGTGACCACATCTTTTTGTTGCCTCTCTTATGTCATGTGTGAGCTTCTCTCAAAGACCACAGAGGGGACAAACCCTCTTCTCTCATTTCTGGGCCCATCCTGTACCTGGATTCCCTCTCTGGGCCTCAGTGAAGTCAGAGTGTTATCTTCCAGCTGGATCTCTCCTGGTCCCTAGAGGGCTGTTTGTTTTGTCTCTGTTTTTTAAAAATACAATTTATTGGGGCGCCTGGGTGGCTCAGTCGTTAAGCGTCTGCCTTCAGCTCAGGTCATGATCCCAGGGTTCTGGGATCGAGCCCTGCACCAGGCTCTCTGCTCAGCAGGAAGCCTGCTTCTCCCTCTCCCACTCCCCCTGCTTGTGTTCCCTCTTTTGCTGTGTTTCTGTCAAATAAATAAAATCTTTAAAAAAATAATAATAATAAAAATAAAAAAATAAAAATACAATTTATTTTTTAGAACAGTTTTAGGTTTATAGAAAATGCGAAGTGCAAATTTACCACCCCCAAGTTTCTGTTATTATTAACATCATCCATTCGTGTGGCATATTTGTTACAATAGAAGAACCAATATTGATACATTATTATTATTATTACTATTATTATTTAAGTAGGCTCCGTGCTCAGTGAGGAGTCCAACATGGGGCTTGAACTTACGCCCCTGAGATCAAGACCTGAGCTGAGATCAAGAGTCAGACGCTAACTGACTGAGCCACACAGGCGCCCTGATACATTATTATTAACATTATTATTAACCATAGTTTTCACTAGGATTTACTCTTTGTGTTGTATGTTCTATGGGTTTTGACAAATGCATAATGTCCTGTATCTACCATTACAGAACCACACAGAAGAATTTCACTGCTCTAAAAATGCCCTGTGCTCTGCCTATTCACTTTTTCCCACCCTCCACCTCCCACCCCTGAACCGCAGGTAACCACTGATCTTTTTACTGTTCCTATAGTTTTGGCATAGAAGGTTTTTAGGTTCTTAGAAAAATTGACAACTTGTGAAGTCTTTTGCTCAGATTATCACAATATATACAGTTTAAAATGCATCTACTTCCTATTTTAGATTGTATTCTCAAATATTACAAAGAAAAGGGGAATATTTGCATTGTCCAGTTAATTTAGTACATAAACAGCTATTTATTCATTCATTCACTTATTCATTCAACAAATCAATCTTTATTATACTTTTTTATGTGCCAGTCATTGCAATGCACCAAAGCTGGACAAAATAATTCACTCTAGAGGCAATAGGATGCAGTGGAATAAGTAAGTACCTAATATTAATAAGAATGATTCTTGACATTTATCAAACACTTACTATGTATTGCACAATGCTAATACCCTTTAGATGCATTATTGCAGGTAATGCTCATAACAAAAACCCTAGGAGGGAGGTACTGTGATTTTTCCCATTTCAGACCCAAGGAAACTAAATGACTTGTTAAAAGTCTCACAGGTAAAAACTGTGGAGCTGAGACTTGGGCCCCCTTCCCCCGCTTCCTTCCAGCTCCAAAGCCTACACTCTTAACCATTACTCCATACTATTTGAGAATGTGGCAATCCTGAGTTCAAATCCCTTTACCTGCTATTTGACCTTGGACGAACCACTTACTGTCTTCAAGTATCCGCCTAGTCACTCATTTAGCTGGAGTTCCCTTTCTCTCATTTCTACCTGGAAAATTATACTCTTCTTTCGAAATGTAGCTCTTAGAGAAGTTGATCTACCAGGACCTCCCCATCTCTATCTGACCCCCCCACCCGCGCAACAACCCTGACTGCTCCTCTCCCTTCCCGGACACTCCCCACCACTGGGCTTGTTCGCCCTGAGGACAGTCAACGGCTCAGCCTGTACCACCTTGAATTCTGGATGCTCATTTCTCTCTTATTTTACACTAGTATTTCTCAGCCTTTCTCATACAATTTCTGCCATATTAATGCACCATTATATGTTATCTTCTTAACCTCTTTCTTTGATTCGACTCATTTTTTTGTTTGTAAGCCATAAACAGTCATATTCCAGCAACCATGAGTTTGAAGGGCTAGTAATGTATTTTTCCTAATATGCATTAAGATAAATACTTAACTGGGGCGCCTGGGTGGCTCAGTCGTTAAGCGTCTGCCTTCGGCTCAGGTCATGATCTCAGAGTCCTGGGATCGAGCCCCGCATCGGGCTCCTCGCTCTGCGGGAGGCCTGCTTCTCCCTCTCCCACTTCCCCTGCTTGTGTTCCCTCTCTCTGTGTCTATCTCTGTCAAATGAAAAAAAAAAAATCTTAAAAAAAAAAAGATAAATACTTAACTATTCAAATAAAAAAAACCGTTGCTATGCTACATAAAATTATCTCACTACCGCCAGATATTCACATGCCACACATAGGGAAACCAGCTTTTTTTTTTTTAAGATTTTATTTTATTTATTTGAGAGAGAGACAGAGATAGTGAGAGAGAGCAGGAGTTGGGAGGAGAGGGAGAGGTAGAAGAAGGCACCCCGCTAAGCAGGGAGTCTGATGCGGGGCTCGATCCCAGGACCCTGGGATCATGACCCGAGCCGAAGGCAGACACTTAACCATCTGAACCACCCAGGTGCCCCAGGAAACCAGCTTTAGTTGGACACCTTTCTGAAGGCTGGGACTTGATCTTGTTCATCCTGTATCCCCAGAACCTAACACAGCTCTTGGCACACAGTGAATGTTCCTCAAATGTTCGCCAGGTAAGTGAAACTGTGAGTGAGTGAATGAGTAGGATTTTGGAAATGGTCTCTAGACTTCCATCAATGCTTTCTTGATGTTTAGGAATTGACGGCCATGGAGCTGGAGAGCAATAGGAAATTTTGGGTTTTAATGACTGTGGTGTACTGGTCCCTGTGTGACTCCTCGGGGAGGACTAGCCAATTACATAGGAGGAGTGTATAGACGGTCAGCATCACTGTGTGGAACCCAAGGAGGACACTGGTAGTTGCCCACCTAGCATGAATTTGAGGGGCTTTGGGAAGGCCATCTGTCGTCACTGATAATCTATTCCTTGATGGAAAGTATCACCTTCTACCTTTTAAAGTCCAGATATCTCAGGACACCTGGGTGGCTCAGTCGGTTAAGCGCCTGCCCTCAGCTCAGGTCATGATCCCGGGGTCCTGGGATCAACAGGGAGCCTGCTTCTCCCTCTCCCTCTGACAAATAAATAAATAAGTAAATCTGAAAAAAAAAAATAAAGTGCAGATATCTCAAATTCCTTTAAAATAAACTGATTCTTGGTTGTCCTGAGGTAAGGTCCCTTTGTGGATAGGTTTGAATGAATCTTGCTAAACACAAACTCAGCTCATTTCTCAAATTGACTTAGGCCTGGCAAACAGGGAAAAAGGAAAGAAAGGAATTTATTGACTGTCAAGAACTGTGCAGGGCATTGTGATGGGATTTCTATGCCTAATATATATATATATTATATACATTATATAATATATATTTAATATTATATAATGTGTGTGTGTGTGTGTGTGTGTGTGTATATATATATATATATATATATATATATATATATATATATATATATATATATAATAGGGAGGTTAAATGACTTGTGCATGATCATTCCGGCCCCAAGTTGGTGGACCTAAGATTTGGACCTAAGGCTCATGTTTGTCTGTGCAACACATCCCACCAACTCCTTTATGCAGGTAGAAACTTAAGCCTGCCACACCTACCCTTGTAGAAAGTCCTGACTTTCCTAAGTCCCAAATGCCTCCTATTTATAAAGAGATTGATAGCATGAGTTAAAGAAGGTAAAATACTTAACCCAAGACCTGCTACACAGAAAGTACTCAATAAACGGTATGATTATCAATAATCTCGGCCATGCTATCAATGGCATAGGAATGGGATATTGTCAGGTTCACAACTGAGGTGGTTATAGGGAAATCTAGGGCTGAGATACTCAAGTAAGAAGTATTGTTTTCATAGTCTTGAATTAAGTTAGCCCATGTTAAGGACATGGGCTCAATGAAATGGGTGTGACTGAGGGGTGTGAACAGTAGAATAACTTTTTTTTTTTTAAGATTTTATTTATTTGACAGAGAGAGACACAGCGAGAGAGGGAACACAAGCAGGGGGAGTGGGAGAGGGAGAAGCAGGCTTCCCGCGGAGCAGGGAGCCCGATGTGGGGCTCGATCCCAGGATCACTACCTGAGCCGAAGGCAGACGCTTAATGACTGAGCCACCCAGGCACCCCCAACAGTAGAATAACTTGATGTACATCTTAAAAGGATTACTCTTAGAGGCACATGGGTGGCTCAGTTGGTTAAGCATCTGACTCTTGATTCTGGCTCGGGTCATGATCTCAGGGTTGTGGGATCAAAGCCCTGTGTCTGGCTCCCCGCTCAGTGGGGAGTCTGCTTGTCTCCCTTTCCCTCTGCCCCTCCCCTGGCTCGTGCTCTCTCTCTCTCAAATAAATGAATAAATCTTTAAAAAAAAATAAAAAGATTACTTGTAGCTTCTATGTTGAGGCTAGGAGGAAGGGTAAGTTCAGGAAGACCTAGCAGGTGCTATTTATTACAAGACAGGCAAGAGGTGATGGGGGCTCAAAACATGATGGTAGCATTGGAGATGACGAGAGGTGGTCAGGTCTGGGTTTATTTTGAAGATAAAGCCAGATGGATTTCCTGATGCACTGAACGCGGGTGTGAGAGAAAGGGAAATGCCCAGGATGGCTTGAGGTTAATGGCCTGAAAATAAACTAACTTCCTTCCATCAATACATATGCGCTGAGGGAGAGATACAGGTTTTCTTTCCTAAGCACCCAGAGATCCAAGAAGGCACCTGGCAGAGTCATCGCCGGGAATGACACACCACTGCAGCCTCACCCAACACAGAGGCATTTGCCTGAAGAGCAGAACTCATGAAAGATGGAGAGACAGGGGAGGAGGGACAAGCAGCTGTAAGCTGATTTTTTTCTTGAGTTTTGGCTGCTTTCTTGCCTTTCTTCCCCACATTTATCAGTCCAGCCCTGGGGCAAGCTCCCATCCTCACCCCCAGTGTGTAGGGAACACCCTTCTATGTGGGCCTGATCCTTATGAATGCATATTTAGGAAATGTTTTCTCTTTCTCAGTCTCACTTGGATGGAATGTTTCGATGGTCCAGGCACTTGGGAAGCGATCCGTGTTTCCTGAGAGCTGCAGGTATTTTCTTCCCTAACTTCATTTCCAGCCTGCTTCCTTCTAGATGAATCTACTGAACATATTCAGGCTCACATGGAGGAGGAAGCTTTCTGAGGAAAGGGCAGGCAGCCTGCAAACTCCAGCTGGAGAACTGTTTGCGCTAACTCTATTTTTAATACACATTGCTGACCCTAATGATGGTCTATTGAGATGAGGGCAAGAAATGTCTGATCAAGTGGAGATTAATTTTTGACTGTGTCGCCCAGAATGCATGAAAATGCACTCCTTCTTCTATTTAGACTCCCAGGATGCTTTGATTGATTGACTAGTTTACAAATGAAGGTGATAAAATTAGGTTGAAGACCACATACATTTCTTAAAATGAGGCTGGCTGGTTGTGGAGACAATGAGGTTTGGACAGATTGTATTGCTGGTTTAGGCAATCTTCTGAGCATGTCAAGATTTATAGACCTGTACTGTAATGTTACAATTGCAGCTCACTGATACAGGTTTCTTTTCAAATTCTTTCCCATTTTATTTGAAAAAGGCCATTAGAGAGTTACAGACTATTGAAAAAGCTTTTTCTTTGCTAACCCTTAATAAACTCTTCCAAACAAGGACTACTGCATTTTTATATTAAATTTAGACCAAAATCTATAAAACATGCTGTCCCAGGTCGGATAATTTGATTATTATTATCTAAATGGAGTTATGGTTCATATTGGTTTGCAGTAATGTACATAGTAAATAAAATGTAAGTTGAGATTTGTATAAGATCACAGGACACTGGGTTTTCTTTCTGTCGTCTTTTTTTTTTTTTTTCCCCGTGAGCCCTTCTTTAAGATATCTCAGCCAATTTTCCCTGAGATGAGAAATTAAAAAGAAAAAGAAAAAAGAGGGCCCAGCGGTGAAATTAATGCTGCATTGTACTAAAAACAAATTGCTATTAATATTTACTTGTTCTCATCATAATAGAGGCAAGCTACAAATGTCTTAGGAGTTACCCAACTAATAAGATTTACCAAGGGAACCAAAAAGCATGAGAAAATACTCAGCAGAATTAGAAACAATTATTCCATTGTAAGTTATGATGTGAGAAATAATAGATGAGATTCTGAAGTTATTTATGAATTAGTCAATTCTGTTTCATACATTTTTGCCATCAAAATAACTTATGAAATCATTTTCCAGGCCCATAGCATTTTATGAGAGCTCTGCACTCAGTTAAAGATTTTCTTCTAGGGCTTTCTGCAGCTACTCTGAATTCTTTGGTGATGCCCAGATTTTTTTTAAAGGTTTTATTAATTTTTTTTTAGGATTTTATTTATTTATTTGATAGAGAGAGACACAGCGAGAGAGGGAACACAAGCAGGGGGAGTGGGAGAGGGAGAAGCAGGCTTCCCGCGGAGCAGGGAGCCCGATGCGGGGCTCGATCCCAGGACCCTGCGATCATGACCTGAGCCGAAGGCAGACGCTTAACGACTGAGCCACCCAGGCGCCCGGTGATGCCCAGATTTTGACCTAAGTTTTCCACTGTGAGGACAACCTACTGGCTGTGTCGGAAACTTCCCTGAGGCCTCCATGCTGGGGTTGCACAGCAAACGCAGAGATTCTAGGGAGTTTTTCAGCTTAGCAGGAGGGACTCTAAGACAGTTGAGAGTAAAGGGCACCTGGGTGGCTCAGTTGGTTAAGCGACTGCCTTCGGCTCAGGTCATGATCCTGGAGTCTCTGGATCGAGTCCCGTGTTGGGCTCCCTGCTTAGCAGGGAGTCTGCTTCTCCCTTTGACCCTCTCATGCTCTCTCTCTCTATCTCATTCTCTCTCTCAAATAAATAAATAAAATCTTTAAAAAAAAAAAAAAAAGACAGTTGAGAGTAACAGACAAGGTGATACGGGTGAGGGGCTCGGCCTGGAACCTGACACTCAGTAGGCACTCAGAGATCATGACAATTATCATCATGACTAATACTACTGTTGCTACGCCTCCTGTTTCTATGGGCAGGATAAGCACGAAGCAAGTCCGAAAATCTAGTTTAGATTGTTGCTAACATGCTATACGACCTTGAGCAAATCCCTTAGAATCTCTGCTCCTCTCTCCTTGGGACGCCAGCACCTTCTAGGGGCTGTTTTCTCCAAGGTAACATAGAGTGACAGACAGAAAAGCTCTTTGAGACGTCCAGGGTGATGTAGGAACATCAGTAATTATTTTTAATCATTACGAGGTGCCTGCTCTCTGGCCTTTTGAAAAGTGGAAAGTGGACCACAGTGAACAGTCAGTAAGTGTGGGGGACCTTCTCCAGCCACTAAGGGCAGTTTACAAGGGGGTTGCCAGTATGAGTGAAAGGATTTAAGGGGGCTTGGGGTCAAGTGGTTTGAAGAACCCAGCAAAGCACCAGACTGCTGCCACTGATTTAGTTTAGAAGTGGATGAACTTTGAAATGCAGAACATCATTTCTGCAGAAGGTCATCATATTTCTTGATGATTTACACGGTGAAGTCTGAAACTGTGCTGGGTTCATTTTAGATCCTCCAGTGCCAAGAGAAAATATGCTGATGGAAGGAATAGTGCCTGGGTGGCGGGTAAAGACTCTGAGTGCCAGAAGAAATGGCAGAAATGGACCGAGTCGGTTTCAGTGAAGATGCTGATGGGATCCGAGGGCCTTCTCCATCCCTTTCCGGGAGACTTTGCGGTTTGGGATTTTATATACAAGATCGCCTCAACTGACTTTTATCTTCATGCAGCAAAGCACCTCTCAGTACTGTTTGTTCAGACTGCAGCTGGGAGATGGGATGTAACTTCCCTTTAGGAAGAAGTCCTGTGTATTTTCTCTCACCCAGGAGGCCCCACACGAAGCCCCGCTCCCCCTCCACCCCAGCTTCAAGAAGTGGCCTGCAGTCTAACTGCAGGAAAGAAATTTAAAAATCTGACTCTAGGTTGCTACTTCTCAAATATACCCATATATTAATACTTCAAAGTGTTCAAAGGCAGTGTCGATTTTCTCAGTGAATTCTGTCATTTAATTAAATAGGTCATTTGTGTTTAAGAATATACATTTTTTTCTTTTTCATTTTGAGTGAAAAAAAGAAAGATGTAGGCTGTATACATTTTAATTTTTCACGAATTGACTCTCATGGAAAAAATGATTGCCCATCTCACTGCAGTGTAGACAAAGTAGAAGCTCAGCCAGCAGAGAAAATCATACTGAGTGGGTGGGGACTAAGTCCAGGCATCCAGTGGCAGCAAAGCTGACAGACTGAAGTCTCTCAAGATGTAGGTGGGATAGAGGCAGAGGCTCATCTGCACCAAAGGGGTCCTCCTAACAATTGTCTCATGAGGCACATTTAACGAGGTGGCTGCCATGTTCCTCATGATGGAGGAGAGTCTGTGTTTCTTGCCTTCCCATCACCCTTCTGATGCCCTGCAACGTACACAGCGAAATCAGTTGCAGTGACAAGAGACACAGTCCATTCCGCTGTGGCGTGATGTCATTAGCCTATTGGTAATCTTTCTAAATGTTTGCCAGAAGGATATGAAATCTTAGTAACAGAGGCACTTAAAGGTTTGGATAAGTTTGAAACACAGCAATTTTTCAATCTTATAAACCAACCAATCCAGGGGCCTGTGAGTCTACAAGTGTCTGCCATCTTTCTCATGGTGTCAGAGAAAATCGAGTGACGGATCACTTTTTGGTGTCACTGCTCGAGACCGGTGACAATCAGTGAAATGATTGTGTCTGCCTCTACACATATCTGTAATTGATTGCCTAAACCCTACGACTCTCTTTTCCAGTTGATATGATGGAACATTGGAGTGAAATCACTCTCGATGAGGAGGAGCCAGGTCCATTTGTTATTTACTTCCCTGCCTGCTTCTTTCTCCCCATCCAGTGCCAATTGTCCCCCAAGAGCACATTATGGTAATCAGCCGGAATGTATGTATAGGAATCAATCAAGGTGAGAGCCGTCACAAGAGTTATGACATTACAAAGTCTGTTTGTAACTTTTGATTTATGGAAGATTTTCCATTTTATAAATTGGGAGTGAGGCATGTTGGGATGGCTTAACCCTTGAATTCCCCTACAAAGAACATCCACCAGGCATTAAAGCTAATGGAGAACGAGGCATTTTAATTATCTAGTGCCTGGAGCCAATCGGAGTTGTTGCATGTTTGGCTTGTGACTCTGGATACATCCTCCCGCTCTCTCAACACGTTCCTTATTCTTTCTACAAAGGAAAACTGTCTTCGTTTCTGGAGAGTAAAGACATGCGATATATTTCCATGAAGAACTGACACCGATACACAGTGATTTCTTCCACCAGGAGCCTGAGAAGCAACCATGCCGCGGTAGCAATCCTGGGGAGCCCCCCCGTTCTGATCATCACGCACGGAGAGGGTGACTTGGGGAAAGGACGTCAACTCTGAGGCCCACAAGATACATGACATCCTAGTCCCATCGCTTGTAATTCCTTACAGAGTTGCTGAAGGCCAGGGCAAAGCCAGGTTCGAGCTATTTTCCCCAAATGGACAAAGCAATGTATAGTGTTTTATTATTAATAACTCTGCTTGTTGAGGCTTGGCAGGTGTTAGAGTCATAGCTTTCAAGGCGGCAGGAAACAAAACACTGTTGCCAGCTGATCATATTAAAATTGAGACCTTCTTGTTCATCTCGTGCATCAGTCATTACCACCATCTCACAAAGTATGCTGAGCTAGTAATAATAGTCCCATTTTTCAGATGCGTTAACAGAGCCAAAAAGATGAAATATATTCGTCTGAGAACATACCACTGGTTAGTAACAGCTCAGAGTGGAGGCCAGGCCCGGTCTAGGGCTTTTTCAATGAACTGAATTTAATTTCTATTTGGGACGCCCACCACATGCAGGACACAGTGCTAGATGTGCTTCCTTCTTGCCCCAATTTCTGGAGGCCAACCATCCCTCAAGGCATCTGGGGCCACCCAACTGTGCACTTCAGGTTTTGTCATTCTGACCTGGTAGCTCGCTGGCTCCCTTCACAGACCCAGTCTCTGCATCGCTGTGCACTGTGATTGGTTCGCCCTGGCATGCTCATGACTGACGTGGAAGACATGGTTTCCTCTGGTGGCGAATGAGCTCAGGGAAGGAAAATATTTGTCCTGTTCCAAGGTCACTGGGAGGCCCTTCCTTCAATCTGCTTTTTGCTTGGCAATCTTACCACATTATTTTGTGTTGAACTAAAGTTCTGTTTCTTTTTTTATTAGCACGGTGGACCTATTCTGCTTAAGCTCCCTTTTTTTTCTTAATGTGAATCTTAAAGCTAATAAGAATGCAGATCCCAGCAGACCCACTCTCTCTCTTATAATCCATTAGGAACACGAGATCGCCGTCTCCGGAAAACTTAAAAAACCATTTAAAAACAAAAAGATGAATAAATGAAAATGTTATGAACCTGGAAATGTTAATTAAGCCATTCTCAAGGAACAGGCTTTCCAGCCCAGATTAAAACATCCCATCACTTTTGAGTAGTTAACATCTTTCTCCTTGAAATAAGTCCAAATTAAGGACAAAATCATTATAAAAAGAAATAGTAAAGAGACCAGAAAATGGTGTTAAGAGTTTGGCTGTTGACGGACGTACCCGAGTTAGAGGAAACCACGAAGGCCAAAGCCGTAAAGTGGAGTCTATTTCCAGACGCACTGTAGTTATTGCCAAGCAATCCTCTGGGTACCTTGATGGAGATTCATAGGATGTAGAAGCTCACAGATCATCCGTTGAATCTCCCCCCCTCTTTTTTTTTAGATTAAGGAATTGAGGCCCAGAGAGGGGAAGTCATTTAACAGATCAGAGGCTAGAACCTAAAACAGACTCACAATCTAGTGTTCTTCCCATTGCATAAGCCCTTGAGCAAAATGATTTCGAGACAGTAATAATAATAGCAACAACAACAAGAACATTTTTAAAGGTACCGAATCGATGCCATGTTATCCACAGATGTGTCTCCAGACTGCCCTTCTTTTCCAGGAAAGAAAGAGAGCGGAGCCTTGTTGTTGGGATATTATTCAGCCAGCAATCTTAACCCTCAGAAACATAGACACAGAGTATAATACTGAGCCCCACAGTAGATGTAACAAAGCCCATGCACTAAATGTCATTCACTCAGCCCCGTGGAAGGTGTCTGCAGTCTCTGCTCAGTATTATTCATTCCATTTGACATACAATTCCAAGCAGATCTGAGGCAGAAAGTTAGTTGGTAGCAGCCTCACAGCAAGAAGAGACAGCTGTCATTTCTTAAGGATGGCCATTAGAATTGACAACTGGTAGCCGAGCAGTGAGGGGGTGGATGGGAAAACTATAGAGCTAGACGTAAGGACGAAAAGTACCGTAATATGGGGCCATTTCATTTCGGGACAAAAAGCACTACAAAAATGTCACCACTGCGAAAGCGCCACGATAATAACTAACAATGATAACTTTGTTTTGGTGAACACCTACTATGTGTGAGGAAGGGTACTGGGCATTTTCATAGATTATTTCTAAACTTTGCAACCCTGCAAGGGAGGTAAAGTCATCCTCGTTTCATTGATAAGGAAACTGAAGTTAAAAAAACAAAAGTCAAGAATCATGCCCAGGATCACAAGATGTACGAAAGGCAGAATGAGGATTTGAACAGGAGAGATCAGAATCCAAAATCTGTGTTCTTTCTTTTGTGCTCTGTGACTCAAATCCATCTTCAAGACCTAAAGCAGGACAGAAAATGAAACATCACATATGATTTCTCTATAAAAGAGAATGAGGAGAACGAACTACATTTTGGAATATCCCAGCCACATATATGCTTCTTGCATAGAATATATAAAAGGCACGATAGTTTCTCAATTAATTGGTGTCATTGATAAGTGAGGTTATTATGAAACATACACAACTTTTGCAGAAAATTTAATCTTTTTTTTGAGTTCGTACATTTAAAAGTGCTCATTGCTCATTAAAGTCCTTCTAAAATGTTCTATATACTTCCCTCTTCTAGCATAGTATTGAAACCTCTCACATGGGCCTGGACCTCAAGAGCCCGCAGACTGGTTTGGGACACAAACCTGTAAACAATTCGGTGGTAAGAAGGTGTAAACAAAACTCCTGAGGGAACTGAGAGGAGGAATTAGCTTTGCCTGGCAGATATAATAAGTAAAAATAAATCTCAACTTTAACATAGTCCCTGGCAATAAAACATTTAAAATAATGCATTTTTGTTTTCCAGATGAAAAACAAGCACCTGTCAAGAGTCACTGCGAAACAGCCATCGCTGTAAGTAAGCAACTCCTACAGTAGTTCAGTGTGAGCTTGTGTGGTCATTTAATGACCCATCATTTGGCTTCCTGGAAGTGTATGGAATGGGAGCTGTCTTCCTGTAAAAAAGACAGCAAGCTGATTTGCTGGGCTTAATATGGACTTAAGTGGGGCTTGATATTTTTCTGTCATGTGTGTACATCTTTCTCGATTTTTTTTTTTTAAAGATTTTATTTATTTATTTGCGAGAGAGAGAATGAGAGACAGAGAGCACGAGAGGGAGGAGGGTCAGAGGGAGAAGCAGACTCCCTGCAAAGCAGGGAGCCCAATGCGGGACTCGATCCCGGGACTCCGGGATCATGACCTGAGCCGAAGGCAGTCGCTCAACCAACTGAGCCACCCAGGAGCCCACATCTTTCTGGATCTTTATAAGAATATCATGAGTGAAATTACCATTCTTTCTCCTTTGATGTGGAAAAATGGAGCCCAGAGAAGTTAAGTAACTTCCCCAGGTTAACACAGCCGGCCCGTATCCAAATTAGAGCTAGAATTCGGGTCTCTTGACTATTGGTACAGTCTCTTTCTAGGATGAGGTGCTGTCTCCTATACAACTTGCCCTGGTTTAACTGTCTGCTTATTCTTCCCTGCACCTACCAAAGTAGGATGCAATTTCTCTGCTTGCATTTGTATACATTTGCATTTGTATGCATCTTGAGGGTTAATAGGGCATACCCTTGTTCAGCTCCATTCCACAGCTCACCTAATTAGAAGACTTTCTAATTCATTCATTCAATTACGTATTTTTGAGCATCTACTACATGCTAAGTACTAGCTAGTCTAGAGACACTGTGAAGAGCACCCTCCCCTCAAAAAACAAAACAACAACAAACGCCTTATATTCCAGGAGGAATTCCAGACACATATACAACCATATCTATACAAAAGCAGACTGTGGTAAATGTCAGCTCTAATAGAGGCACAAGCGAAATACTATGGAAGCACAAAGGGGAGATTGATTCTGACTGGTGAGGCGGAAAGACGATGAGAGAGTATCTTGGAACACTTCCTGGAGGACATGACATTCAGATAGACATTCACAATTGAGTACTTTATTTTGTATAGTTCTGGATTAGTCTGCTATTGCTATGATAATGGGGTATAACAAACAACCCCCAAATATCAGTGGCTTATAATAGCAAACATTTATTTCTTGCCTATCCGTCTGTGGGTCTCTGGGGAAGCTCTCCTTTTAAGCTACAGGTCGCTGTTCAGGTAGCTCCATGTGTCTCTCATTTTGGGACCCAGACTGAAGGAGTAACGGCTTTCTTTAGAAAGCATACTCTTTTAATGGTGTAGGGCAAGGGCACAAGAGAGGCTACCCATTTCTTAATGGGAGAAACACGCAATGCCTCATTTGCCTCTACTTGGAATTGGGACACTGTCACTTCTACACATCTTCCATTGTTCATAAGCAAGTCACATGGCCAAAGTCAATGGATGGAAGAGGGAATATACTTTAGTCTTAGGGAAGCTGGGGAAAAGGCAATGAGAGAAGGAAAAATTGTTAACAAATAATGCACCCTACCTACCACACGTTCTTACTATTTCTTGGGCTTTATCTACTAAATATAAATAAAGACAAGAAACAACAAAACAAGCAAAGAAAAATGCCCTTCTTTCTCTTGACCTCCTGTCCATTCCCAGTGGAAGGGTGGTTGTTTTGAGAGAGGGAAGAGGGAGGTAGGGTGGGTGACTTTCACCTGCACAATGGCTACCCTAACAAGGAGGAGCTCTGTTCGTCTCTTTCACTGTGGGCTCTCCAGCACCCGGCAAATTGCTGGCACAGAGAGAGTATCTAAAACATATTTCTTGAATGAATGAACCAGCAAAAGAACAGAACTGTCAGGTTTACTGTTTTGATCACCCCGACCCTAGACTGTGGTTCTGTTTTATTGATAGCTGATACATGTAAGATCTCAGTCACTAAATACTAATTTATTCATATAACATACTATGTAGTCATTAAAAGTGATGTTGTAGAAGAATATATAATGACTCTATGTTTTGGGAAAATATATCTCATATATATTTGAGTGACTGATTTTTTTTGCTCATTTTCATTTTCTAAAGTTTCTATAATAAGCACATATTTATTGTGCATAAAATTTTTTAAAATAAGATTATATCATTATTTTAAAAATAAGTAATGTCCTGAAATCTCATATGAAGAACATATTCTAATTTTTTTAAGTTTTATTTATTTATTATTTAATTTATTTAAGTGTTCTCTACACTCAACATGGGATTTGAACCCATGACTCCAAGATCAAGAGTCAGATGCCCTACCGACTGAGCCAGTCAGGTGCCCCTAACATATTCCAATTTTAGATGCAGTCTGAGAAAGCACCATTGTTTGGTAGGTAACATTTATACTTTTGCCCTTATGCCACGATGTTCTAAAAAGTGAATCCAAGGATGGTAGTCAGTCAATTGAGCTTTGACCTGAGTCTGTGTTTACACAAGAGAAATGTAAAAAAAAAAAAATTTTTTTTTAAAGATTTTATTTATTTGAGAGAGAGAGAGCAAGCGGGAGCGGACACACCACTGGGGGGCTGGGGGAAGCAGCAGAGGGAGGGGGAGAAGCAGACTCCCTGCTGAGCAGGAAGCCCTATGTAGGGCTCGATTCCAGGACCTGAGATCATCCCAGGACCTGCGCTCATCCCAGGTGATGATCTGGGATCATCAGGACCTGAGATCATGATCTGATCCGAAGGCAGACGCTCAACTGACTGAGCCACCCAGGCAGCTCTTATTTGCCTTAGTATCCTCATTGACTAGCCCTGACCCTGACATATATGAGGCATGTGTGAGAGAGACTGCAAGTTGTTTACCCCAGTCTCCTTCCTCTTCTCCTGGGACACAGAACTCTTCTGCATTTCCCACCTCCCTTGCAACCATGTGACTGAGCTGGAGCTGGTAGGGTGCAAGCAGAAGTGACATGTGCTATTTCTGGACCAAGGTTTTTAAGAAATGGGTTATGTCCCCCTCCTTACTCTCTTTTCCCTTCTACCAGTTGATGCAGAAAACAACAGTGCTCTAGAGGAGAGCGAGGCCACAGCATGGAAGGAGTCAGGTCCCTGAATTACTACATGGAAGAGAGATGCCTACTGGCTGGAAATACTAGGGACTACTGTATGAATGAAAATTAAATTTATATTCTCTTCGGGTCATATGTTTTGGTCTATTTGTTACAGTAGCTAGCATTATCCCAACTAACACAGAATTTAATCAGTGATGAATGAATAATACTACTCCTCAATATTACCATACTGTTTTTATTTTTATTTTTTTGAAGATTTTATTTTTACATAATCTCTATACCCAACATGGGGCTTGGACTTACAACCGCAAGATCAAGAGTCACATAGCACACTGTTTTTAGTTGGAAGAGAAGGCAGTGCTCTCTGTAGAAGAGTAAAACTATAGCTCTGTTACTTTATGAGAACATTATCATTAAACCAGGGTCTCTTAGCACCTGCCTAAACTAATGCACCACAAGAATCAACTTCACTTTCCCTTGAAGAACATTTAATTTCAAACAGTTGGGTGATTTGTCCAATGTACCACAGTTGATTGGTGGGAGAGCCTGGCCCGGGGCTTCCTCAGTCCCAGGTTGTATCAATAAGATAGCAAACAGCTGATTGCTAAATGTTTTTAAAAAATTTTTTTTTTTACATTTGGGGCACCTGGGTGGCTCAGTCGGTTAAGCGTCTGCCTTTGGCTCAGGTCATGATCTCAGGGTCCTGGGATCAAGCCCCACATCGGGCTCCCTGCTCAGCAGGGAGTCTGCCTCTCCCCTCCTGCCTCTTCTTTCCCCCCTTCCCCCTGCCCAGTTTGTGCTTTCTCTCTCTCTCAAATAAATATTTAAAAAAAAAGACAAATAAGATACTTTTCCTGCCCTAGAGGAACTCCCCATCTAGTGAGTGAGACTACACTTACCGAAAGAGTGTAGTGTAGAGTGCGCTATCAATGAGAGCAAAGCCATGAAGGCAAGTCAGTGAGAACATTGTATACATGTAAGGGGAGCAACTAACTCTGCCTGTGATGAAAGGGGGTCATGAAAGATCTTGATTATGTCAGTTCCATAAATGTTTATTGAGCAACTACGAAGAGCCAGGTACCTATTCTGTGCAGGTTGCTGGAGATACAGATACAATCCTAGCCCTCAGGGGAGATGGATATACGAGCAAATAAATTCAAATAAATAATTACTCATATAACTAGGGAATGGGAGAAGTATAGTACATGCTTGGTGGGTTTAATGCTCTGGATTTGGACTCAGGCATAGTTGGGCTTGAAGTCCAGCTTTAACACTGTCAAGTCATTATGCAACTCTGGGCAAGTTTTCCAACCTCTCGGAGCTCCTCATTTTAAATGAGTTCCTCTTTTTAAAACAGAATAACAACTCCAGTTATGGCAGTATGTAGTCTCAGGAGCCAGAAAGCCTGGCTTTTCCACATACTAACTTTGTGGTCTTGGAAATTCATTTAACCGTTCTGGGCTTTACTATCTTCATCTTTAGAACGGGGTGGTTAATAGTACCAAATGCAGTTGGTAGGTATATGTGAATTCAGAGAATGGAAGTGTCTGGCAGATAAAAATTGCTCAATAAGCATTAGGTCTCATCAGTATCTACCTCACAGCTTGAAATGGACCCTATATGAGGTCATGTCAGTGCCTGGCCAGCACTGAGTATTCAATCAATGGTCACAATTATTATTATAAGTGATGAGCTGGAGGTAGGATGACCACAGTGTCCTTAAAAGAAGCTGCTGAGAAATCAGATAGAACAGAATGACTGAGGCAAGTTTCCCTGGCCCGCAGGTTTATTCTTCACCCATCCTAAGACAGAAGAAGCAACAAAGGCTTGCGACGTTTAGAAAGACAGTGCTTTCAGTTTCAGGTAGAAGGCTATTCATTCTCTTATTTGCCTTCTCTGCCTTTTCCATTGGTGAGGGTTTTGAGGATATGCCATAAAATTTAGGTGAAGGAAGGAAAGCATAAATGATTTGCTCCAGTAAAGCAGGGGGAAGGTCTCCCCAAACACAGCATTCATTGGTAAGAGTTTCCAGAACCTTCCAAAATTCTGTCTCCTTTTATAGCATCCCGCAAGTCCAAAGTAATGAAATAAAGGCATGGTAATAGGTAAACACAATTACAGCACCCGGATAGCTCCTTGGCAGGCAGGGGGTTTTTGAGAGCATTGGCTGGGGTCTCATTTTCCATAATCGAGCCCAGCCCTGCTGTGATCACTATAGTATTATGACCTATGGGGCAAAGACGGTACCATACGTGATATTTCATTTTTGGGTAGCTAGGGGTAGTGATGAACCAGTTGCAGTCAAGTGAATTAATCTCCCCAGCTATTCAAAAACGAAACTTCATGTACAGCAATTTGTTCTTCATTGCCTTTTCCCCCACTGTATCCTTTTCAAATTACTCTTCCTACAGAAAAATGGAGAGAAAGAAAAAGAAGACTCAATGAAAGAAATATTTTAACATTTACAAAATGTTGACATCTTTTCTGATCGTCGATAATAACGGCTCACGCATCCCATAGACATGTGGCTTAGAGTTCTCACTGGTTAGCCTCAGACCTGATTATGAATCTTAAAAAGTGAAATAAATATGCGAAGAGTTGATATAACATAGATTCCAGAGCCAATTTCATACAGTTTAAATTATCAATCGGTATTTATCCAAACTCCAAGGAGCACCCTAATCAATCTCACTCAGTAGAATTACTCAATTATTGTGCATTTAATAAATAGAAGTTAATGATTAAAAACACATTATTGAGAATGAAAGACTCTGGCATAGGTAGGTATAGACATATAACACAGCTGTTAATCCTCCATAAATTTGTTTTTAATAACACTGATGTTTTGGCTGCATATAATAACTATTTCATTAAATCTAAATTAAATGCATGGTTAAGCATATTTAAAACATGTAATGTGTTGCTAGCGTATTTCATTTTATGTTTCCACACAGTTCTAATAATTTTCCGAATTCAAATTGACGAGGTGTAAGGAAATCCCTGGTCATTGATATGATACCTTCTTTCTGATATCATTAAGGGCTCCAGAAATTTAATATCTCGGAGTTCTAAACACATCACTAGTCAATCTGTGCGGGAAAGACAATGTGTTTATCTGCTGGAAAGAAATGCTTATGGACCCAATCGAAAGGGGAAAAAATGCTTTTAAATAATAGTAAAATATGCATTTTGCTTTTTTAAAAAAATAAAGCAAAGAATCTAATACTAAAAAAGCTATCTTGGAATAACAATCCAGAGTGTGTTGTTGTGCATGATTTTTCATTTATGGATAGCAGGAGACATTAATATACTTGCCTATGGCTTGTGCATTACTATTCCCAGCTATGCAGAAATGGAAAGTGATTTACAGCAACACATTCTTTGTTGCTGTTCCAACATACCTATTGTCTTCCCTGCATTCTGACTGGCTGGCTGGCTGAGAGAGGGGATGGTGCTGGACTGCACTCAATCATTATGGGTGTCTACAAATAGAGTAGGTGTATGTGAACTGGGATTTTTCAGCTTTGTGTACCCAGCAAGCCAATCAGAACACAGAAAGAACAATAGCTGAAGGTTTTATTGCTCTTTAAGTTTCCCACTGATTCCCATTGCGACTGATTATATCACAGAAGTTATATAAAAATCACATTAAATGCCAACTAAATCAAGACTTTTCATATCTTTTTTTCAAAGCAATGAAATTCAGGACAAACACTATACTATGCATGAAGATCACCACCTAGAGATCTAAACTCTTCATTCCAGACGTCGTATTTGAAAATGGAACTAGAGAAAAGTGAAGTTCATTCATTTTGTTATTTTCTGTGGTGCTTGCATTGCTGTTTTGAAAGCCCACCATAGGAGAGCTCAATTAAGAGCCTTCATAATTTCCACCAGTTAACTTTGATTAAATAGGCTGTCTTGGAAGGGCATTCAGTAAATTTAGGCTGTGAATTACCTGCATTGAGTTTTCAACTTTGAAATTCTGAAATATTAGGGCAGGGACAGGCCATTTCTTTCAGATGGCTTGTACTTTACCAGCTGATTTGGAATAGGTGTACTTCATTTTATCAGAGTGAAGAACAGAGGCAAAAACTTCCCTCTACTGGTTGGAACAACAGGTTCTTTGCAGCAGATGTGGGTAAAGAAGATACGCCTCTCTCTACTGTCAGCTGTATTAATACCACTGTGGGATTGGAGGTTCCCTTTAATCAAGTTCTTTTAACACTCGGTAAGAGTGTTAGCTGGCTTTCCACATCATGTTAGTTGCCAAAGATTAGAGGAAGGATGAGATGAACAGGTTCTCCCCAACATGCTGCTTCTTAGCAGAGGACAAAATTCTTTACAAATAAGCAAGCTCTTTTCCACTGAGCAAATGGGAAAATCACTTCTGTTCGACTAGAACCAGTAAACTAAGGAGTTGAACCCATTTAAGGAGATAGTTGGCAATTAGATGCTCACCTCACTCCTTCTTTCCTTGTATTTTTAAGGATGAGGCTGAAAATCTAATAAGATCTGCAAGTATCTATACTGTCAGTTCTACAGAGTATAGTGATGATGAATTTTTGCTTCCTGCTGTATGACCTCAGCCAAGTTACATTGTCCTCAGAGCCTCAGTCTTCCTTATCTGGGAAATGGGGTTAATAACAGTGTGAACCTCATGATGTTTTTCTGTAGATTCAATAAGCTAGTGCATGTAAGGCCATGACACAGGGCCTGGCATAGGTAATTGTCAATAAATGTCAGGTCTTAATACTATTAACATTTTACTCAGATGTGTTTACATTGTTTAAAAACATGTATGTTTCCTCTGACTCACTTCACTTAGCATAATACCCTTTGGATCCTTCCATGTTGTTGCAAATGGCATGATATCATCATCTTTTTTTTTAAGATTTTATTTATTTATTTGAGAGAGAGAATGAGAGACAAAGAGCATGAGAGGGAGGAGGGTCAGAGGGAGAAGCAGACTCCCCGCCAAGCAGGGAGCCCGATGCGGGACTCGATCCAGGGACTCCAGGATCATGACCTGAGCCGAAGGCAGTCGCTTAACCAACTGAGCCACCCAGGCACCCGATATCATTTTTTATGGCTGTGTAATATAATTTCTCTCACATGTGGAATCTAAAAAAACCAAATAAATAAACAAACCAACCAACAGCAGAATCAGACCTGTAAATACAGAGAACAAACTGATGGTTGCCGGGGTGGATAGGTGGTTGGCAAAATGGGTGAAGGGGAGTGGGAGATACAGGTTTCCAGTCACAGACTAAGTAAGTCATGGGACTAAAGGCACCGCATAAGGAATGTAGTCAATGATACTGTAATAGCGTTGTATGGGGACAGAGGGTAGCCGTACCAGCAGTGAGTCTAGCATAATGTTTAAAATTATCAAATCACTATGTTGTACAACTGAAACTAATGTAACATTGTGTGTCAACTATACTCAAAACCAAACCAAATCACTAGAGGAGAACCAGAAAAAAAAAGTATGTTTAATAAAAACAGCTTACAGGGACGCCTGGGTGGCTCAGTCGTTAAGCGTCTGCCTTAGGCTCAGGTCATGATCTCAGGGTCCTGGGATCAAGCCCCGCATCGGGCTCCCTGCTCAGCGGGAAGCCTGCTTCTCCCTCTCCCACTCCCCCTGCTGTGTTCCCTCTCTTGCTTGTGTCTCTTTCTCTGTTAAATAAATAAAATCTTTTAAATAAATAAAATAAGTAAAAACAGCTTACATTTGTAAGTGCTCCTTTTGACTTTTTTAAACCTTTAACATCAGTTAATTAATTTTATCCAAACATCAATTCTGTAAGTTGGGTGTAGAATTATTTTATCCTCCCTTGATTGCCAAGAGGGGTAAAATAAAGAGGAATTAAGTGGCTTGCCTAAGGCATCACTTATGCAAGTACTAGAATCTATATCTTGACTCATTTACTTCCATAACATGAGTGGGGTTTTCTCTGCAATGCAGAACTGTTTGCAGATTTCAGTTAAGGATTAAGGTCGTGGTGAGGTTGCAAGTACGTTGGCTAGGGGAAGTGGCAGCACTTACATACACATGGCCAAATTTGCTTCAAAAAAGAAAAAAAAATAGTGTCAGCAGCATTCACACTTCTGAATATATTAGGTTTGTAAATCCAGGGTGCAAATTGTTTGTAGAATCTCAATTAAAGCCCTTATAATATTGTCATTCGTAATCAGCTCACTATGAAAACAGGGCTTCCAGAGGGCACCAAAATCATTTGAACTTGCGATCTGTGATAGATTTGAATATTCAGATAAGGTCAGTGGTCAGAGCAGAGGCGACAGTTTTGGTCAATAAACAGGTTTAGTGAGACAAAATCTTTTTGTCTACATGGGAATGGCTTAGAGAAATTGGTTCTCGAGGGGGAATCAAAAGATTAAATTCAGCTGCGTTGCCAATTTATTTGCAGGCCAAACAAGTGTGTGATGGAAATCTTTGTGGGGGAGGTGCCAGCCCCGTGAGAAGCCCCCGTTGACAGCACCAGAGGGAACTCCCAGGCAGCTGTCCTAACTGCAGCTGAGACTGAGCTCCACGAGGCCGAGTGGGTGGGAAAGACAGAAAAAGCATCCCAGTGCCAGGCTGAGGCTATCCCACGTTACGCCAGCCAAGGGAGGGCGAAATATCTGGGCTGCATTGTTTTGCATTGATCCAACCCCTGCCATCCTCTCCCCGACCCTTAAAATCTGCACCTTGGTCGACAAGCCATTACACACTTCTTTCTGTGAGGACCCCCAGGAGACATTTCTCTCTGGGCTCATGCTAGGAAGATTTGCATTTCTCCCGATTGCCTAGTTTACCTTCAGGACTCTGAGCATTCCATGTTTTTCACACTGTTCAAGAGCCTTAGGGGTCTTCTGGGCTTCTTAAGGAGCTGCTGAGAGGTTGGGAGAGAGTGAAGGGAGAAGGAATGGGCTCTGAGGCCTAGATTCACGCTTCTACCCAGGGAAGCTCCATTTTTATCTGTTTCCTGCATTTGGCTTAGATTTTATTTGAAGGCAAGATTCAGTGGTCAACAAGAAGGTTTGGAAACCACCGATCTCACACCCAATTGCTTCTGTGGCACTGAGAATAAACTCTAACCCATAGCCTGAATGGCCTGTCCTCACCTATCTCTTCAGCCTCATCATGCACCAGGCTGTTAATCACCAGTTAGGCTTCATCTACACTGATCTTCTTTCAGTCCTGGATGTGAACCAAGGTCTTTCCAACTTGATGGCTGCTGACTGGAATTCTCCTTTCTCAACGCTTCGCCTGACCGTCTCTTTACTATGGTATCAGTTGGGTTCATGTTCAGTTACAGACAACACTGAAACTCAAAGTTTAACAGTGTATTAAAAGAGAGACCCTTGTATCTCTCTTAGAGTAGAAGACTGGGATAGGGAGCCTAGAGTTCATCTGGCCTCTCCGGAGTGTTATCTGGGTTCCTGTGTAGCCTCTCTACCATCCTCAGTATATGCCTATCATCTACAAGATCCCTTCGGGGTCCAAAATGGCTATTGGAGCTTCAACAATCAGTGGGAGGAAGCAGGGAGTGCAAAAGGATGCTTCCCCCAGCTGAGGATGCTTCTCTAGGCAGCTTCCAGAAGTCGACCCAGTATTTCAATTTACCTTTTTAAAAAAGATTTTATTTATTTATTCGAGAGAGAGAGAGAGAGCAAGCACGAGTAACAGGGAGGGGCAGAAGGAGAGGGAGAAGCAGGCCCCCACCCGGCGTGGAGCCTGACTCAGGGCTCAATCCCAGGACCCCAAGATCATGATCTGAGCTGAAGTCAAGACTTAAACGACTGAGCCACCCAGGTGCCCCTCAATTTACATTTTATTGCCCAGAACTTAATCATGTGGTCATCTCCAGCTGCAAGGGAAGGTGGAGAATTAATGTTTTATTGGGGGAACCATGTGCCTGGCTAAAGACTGAAATTCTATTATTAAGATTGGGGGAACCTGGGTGGTGCAGTTGGTTAAGGATCTGACTTTTGGCTTCCGCTCAGATGGTGAGATCCAGCCCCATGTCATCGGGCTCTGTGCTTAGCGGGGAGTCTGCTTAGGACTCTCTCTCCCTCTCCTTCTGCCCTTCCCCACCCCCCACCTCAAATAAATAAATAACTTAAAAAAAAGATTGAAATTCTGTTATTATGAGAGAAGGGGAAAGTGGAAACAAGGAGGCAATTCAGGGAGGACTCAGGTTAAATTTCACTTCCCCCAATCTAAAGCTTGATCTTCCCTAATATTTTCTTAGAATGCTATTTTTCCTTTATGGAATTTTTATAATTTTTTACTATATGTCTAATTGTTACAATTTGTCTGCATAGCTGGATGGTAAGTTCTCCACGGGGAAAAATTGAGTCTCTTTCTATCCTAGGCTGTAGCATCAGTGTCCAACAAAGTGCCTTTCATCTAATAGGGGGCATAAATATTTGACATATAAGCAAATGAATGAATGAATTATATTTTCCTGATTGTATTGGTTGCTAGAAAGTTCAGAGCCAAATTTGTGGATTAACTTCAAGAAATGTTCAGTACTCCCCGGAGGGCATTTAGGTCACTAAGTTCACTCTAGGCTCTCATTTTTTTACTCCTAATTTTGGTTTTCCTTAATTTCCTAATGTATTTAGTAAATTTGCCTACGTTATATGGATTATGTATTTTAGAGGCTCATCTTAATTCATTTGGAAATTAAGGAAAAGGGCATAGATAAATAAACAGTAAAGGACAGATAAAATTTTATTCGGCAAGAATGCTATAAACAAAATTTTCTTAAGTGTGGGGAAAAAAGGTCCAACAACTATAAAAGATAATAGACATCTCTTTCAGTGTATTGTTTGATGGTCCCAGTTCTGAGATGTATTAATGTTAGTAAAGAATAATTAACTAACCATAAAACAGGATGTTGTTTGAAAGTCACTGGTAAGCAGCAGGATCACACTTAGGAAGCTAAGGATGGTTAACCTTTGCCTGGGTTATAAAATGGCCCATTTGAGAACTGTTGCCACTGGATATATTACCTGGTATCCAATTGGGTTATTGAGTGAGAGGTTTTACATGATGTTTACTATGATGATATATATCTGGCTACAAACTGTTTATGACAAGTGGAAAAGCCAATAAAAGATTAATGCAGATTTAAATAGATTTTTCTTCTTTACTTGAGTCGTGGTTAATTTATGCATCTATAACTCAGTACCTGTATATTTAAAAGAGATGCTAGTTCATTATTCGTAATGAAGACAGACGGCTGTTGAATATGTAAGTGAAATTGTAATGCTGACATTGGAGCTGCTTTTTAAAGGGGATTTTCAGTCCACTGAGATTTTTCATTGGAATTTTTATTTGGTGCAAACTTTGACAACTGAACCTTAGTTTAATTTGGCAACGTCACAGATCAAAAGAGAAGTCACTCTCATGAACTTGTAAGAAATTAAATTGCAAATAAATGGTATTTCCTTGAAATTGCAACTTTTCTTTGATTTGTCATGAAGTACACACCCTGGGGTAATCATTTTTCTTTAGATTTTTTTTTTTTACTTAAAAGTAAGTTTTACTTACTGTCTTTAAATTATTTCACTGACATTAGCTTGAAAGTTTTTGTGGACAGGGACATCTGTCTCCTGGGCTTCTTTTGCATTTCTCATAGTGCTTAGCACATGTTAGGTACCGGGTAGAGGCTTGATAAATTCTTAGAGTTTGATTGAATTTCTTTCCTTCCTTCCTTTTTTTTTTCCCTCCTCCCTTTTTTGTCCCTCCTTCCCACCTTTCCTCCCTCCCTCCTTCCCTGCCTTCCTGCCTTCAGCTAGCATTAATTGAGTAGCTACTATATTCTGGGCTCCTTGCAGGGAATTAGGATACGAAGATGAATAAGATGTGGGTCTCATGTCTTAAGTAAATGTTGAGGAACTGGTATATCAGCATCTGGATGATGCACTACTGAAGATTTCTCTGCCCAGTATGCATGACATGGTATCACTCTGAAGCTAAAGTAAGGGGATTCAATGAGAAGACACTGACTTGTCCACCATGGGTGGTTAACTGAGAGAAGCAATGTAGGGAAAATGGCCTGTAAACTATAAAGTGCTGTAAAATACATAATTATCTTAAATTATGTACATGTCAATCCCGCCACCATGAAAATATTAGGTATTTTATCTTGTTAATCTCTGCATCTTCAGCACACTACAGGCATACATATTAAGCACTTAGTAAGTACGAGCTTGGGTAAAATACTGGTTTTTTAGTATTATAATCATCGTTACCCATACTATTTAACTTGTATCTTGTTTCGTTTTATCAGGATACTGATATAGAAACTCAAGGGTTTTTTTTAAGTTTTTATTTAAATTCCAGTAGAGTTAACATATAGTGTTATATTAGTCTCAGGTGTACAATATAGTGATGCAACGCTTTCAATATAACACCTGAGCTCATCAGGACTAGTGCCCTCCTTACTTCCCATCACCTACTTCACCCCCATCTCCTACCCACTTCCGCTCTGGTACCCATCCGTTGTTCACTATAGTTAAGAGTCTGTACGAAACACAAGTTTATCCTCAATCTGTGAGTGCTGACTATCCTGGGGTGCCTAGTGGAACCACCTGCAGGAGTTTAGCCAGAGCTCCTTTGCCCATCACTTGAACCCAAGGTCAGAGGCAGAGAAAATAGACTAAAACAAAACACAACAAACCAAAACAAACACAAATACAATAGAGACCACTTGTGGTTGACTAGATTTGGTCAGAGCTAATGAAAACTATTAGCCCACTTGATTCTGTGATTTCACCTCATTTCAAATTGATGAGCTATTTGTTTCACATATAACATCAAGCTCAGTTGTATTTACACGGAAAACGGGGCTATAAAAGGAAAATACCTTCCTTTGTTTTGAATTCTTCAAAACCCTACTGCCTGTTCGCGGGGCTCCTATTTTGTGTCACTTGATTAGATTATTTTTGCTCATATGAACAGTGGACAAGCACAGTGATAGATGCTTTATACACATGATTTTCTTACTTTAACCCGTAGGAACACTTGTGAGGTTGGTGTTATTATCATCACCATTTTACAGACAAAAACACCGAGGCTCAGAAAGGCTTGCACAGGGTTATGAAGCACTTTAGCCGTATAACTAGAATTAAAATCTCTGAAACCCGACTCTTTATTATTATTATTTTAATATATTCTTTTTTGTCTTGTTTTCTTATGTCTTTTTAAAAACTCTGTCTCAACTTTTACTTTGAAAATTTCTATGCATACAAAAATTTCTATGCATTTGTTCACCCTCTTTAACTGCACACACACGCATGTGCACAAACCCTCTCACTTTTTTTTCCTGAGCCATTTGAATATAAGTTGTAGAGATGATGATGATGACACTTCATCCCTAAATATTTTGGCAAGCAACTCCCAGGAGGAAGGACATTCTTTCATATAACTCACAATAACAATACCATCATCCTCGCTTAAAAAAATTTTTTTAAGTGATAGAAATTCCATAATATCATCTAATATCCAGCCCATATTAAAATCTCCCCAATTGACGCTAAAATGTCTCTTATGTCTATAATATATGTGTTTGTACCTATTACACTGTATTCTCCCTTAGATTTGGCCCTCTGGGGGCTTCCAAGGAAACAAGGTCAAACAAAGCCTTGTTAGATAAAATACCTACTAACACATGCCATTTGAAGCTTTAACAAGACAGTCCTCCTTCAAATTTATAACAGCCCTCTATGTTTAAAAACCTGACAAAACCAAACTAACCATGGCTAGTTAGGTGATTACAGATTCCTACCTCTGGTTTCATGACTCTTAGTCCAAGGCTTTCTCTTCTTTCTCCTTCTTTTCCTCCTCTCCTCCTTCATTTTCTTTTCTGCTTTATTGTACTTAATTTTTGATAGCATCTAAAATATAAAATAATACTTATTCTGAAATAGTACTTGAGATACTTTTTATGCCTGCATTTAAAAAATACTATTTTCCTTATAAAAGTCATATATTCTAATTGAAGAAAATTTAGAAAACTCATAAAGTAGAAAGATCTATTTTAAAAATCTATTATATTTCCTCCATCCATACCTTGTCACTTATGCATTCCTTTCCAGTTTTTTCTATGCCCAGAATGCTTTAAAAACAATTATAATATACACATACAATTTTGCACTCTCTTTTTTTTCCCTACTAAATTTTGAAACAAGCATATTTATTGTATAGCAGTTAAGAACATGGGTTTGGAGTGGGATTATAGGGGTCCAAATCCTGATTCTGCCACCTACCAGCTATGTGACCCTGGGTAATCATATAACTCATCACCCAAATGGGAACACATGAGAGTGAGAGGGGGCACTGCTCATAATTAGTCCAAGGCATCAGACAAAAGGCAAGACTGTCCCAGAATTTATGGTTACCACATCTTGGCAAGTTGCCCAATGCTTAAGGCTCAGCTTCCTCATCTGACAAAAGATTGTGGAAAAAAGAGCACATAGCTTAGTGAATGTGCAATAAATGTGAGCTATTATTATGGTCTTTATAGACATCATTCATGGTGTTGTGATACTCCCCTAGAAGACACATCGCAGTTCATGTCATATTTGGGAGCATCTTTCTGCAATGTTCTGGTGCTTCTCTATTCCTCTCTCCACTTCCCGATACTTCCCTGACAGATAGAGCTCAAGACCTTGCTCCCCATCGGTCATCATGGAGACTCTTGTGATAGCCCTACTCGTAATAAGGATGACCTTGATTTATCCCCATTTCACAGAGTACAAATCCTTAGTCTTCAAGGTTATACCTTTAGAAAGTGGTGGAATAGACAGACAAGTCTCCTCTCTTTATCCCCATGTTTATCATGATTTCTGTCTATTCAGAGTCTCGTGATAATGACAGTTGCTTCAAAGAAAACCCCACAAGAAAGAAGACAATCATGAACAACTTTTTTTTCAGAGAGAATGACAAAAATTATTACTACTGCTTGGCTGTCATAAGCAAGGCAAAAGCATAATAGGGTGAGAGACAGAATGGCACTCAGGATTCCCTACTAATCCACTCCTTCCCCTAAAGAAATCAGTTCCAGAGCTCCAGAGAATGCAATCTATGTTCACCACCTAGACTTCTGAGATTAACCTGTTACACTCTTAGTCCAACCGCCTAGTGACTCCCACAGAAGCAATGCTCATCACCTGTTGCCAGATCCCGCCCCGCAAGAGGAGTTATCAGTAAGACTTCTCTCCACTTTTGTTAAGGATGTGTGGTTTGAAAATTACACTCACACACACACACACACATACGCACACACATAATATCTACACACACACCTATACATATCTATATAATATATATATAATATCTATACACACATATAGAATGTCTACACACAACACACATAGTGTTTTTAACAAATCTTTCTATATTTACAAAATATAAAATCCTAGAGGGCAGAGGTGGCATTAAAATCATCATTTTATCTCCATTGTCTGAGACAAGAAATGTCACTGAATATCCTCAATAAATATTTGTCAAATAATGAATGCATCAGTGAAGAAAGGAAGGAAAGAGACTGTCTGAGGCTGGACACCTTTCCTCGGATCTTCTAGCTGGTTATGATCATGTCGATGATGACTATGGTCCTTTTGGTCAGAGACTATTGTTTGGAAAACAACAGGATTCAGGGTCCTCTTTTTCCATTGAGCTAAACTGTGGTCTACAAATGCCATTCCAAATACGGGACATGATGCATAACCAATACTAACACATGCCATTTGAAGCTTTAACAAGACAGTCCTCCTTCAAATTTATAACAGTCTATGTTTAAAAACCTGACAAAACCAAAATGTGTTCTCCATAAATTATAGTGGCACCATTCCTGCTGCTGAAGTGAAGGTTGTGTCAGCATTTCCATTATTCTGTGGATCGCTGTGTTTCAGGGCTTTAGTTCTTGGCTATAAAAATGCACCTTGGGTTTAAAACTGGCAAGGAACACCTCAGCCTTGGAACAAATTTGCTTTACCAAATTTTGAGAGCAAAACCTATTTTATTTCCCCCTTTGTCGATGACTTTAGTGAAGAAAAAACATTCATGAATTTCATTTCCAATTTCATCTCTCTCTTTTTTAAGCTGGATAGTTTCAGATCTTTACTGAACAATGGTGAAGTCTTGTTTTTGAAGTTAGGGAAGACAAAAATTTTAGTAAACCTTGTTTTTAAAGAAAGACATTGTTCTGAAACCAGCCGCCCCCTTCCTCCTCATTCTGATTTCATTAAGAAGGGTTAACAATGGTTTTATTTTGACATGGGCAAATCAGATGGTTACGGTTGGTGGTGAAATTTGATTATCCGATTAGGTTAATAACCTCTCAACAACAGACTTTATTCTGTAGCTATTCGTTAGGTATAATTTCCCATTGGCTTCCTGGAGAAATCATTTAGTATAACTTCATACAGTTAATTAAATTTCTTTACTTTCATTTAAGCATATATTTATTTGTGGTCCCTTGAGCAAGTAATGTTTTTCAGTACGGCTCTTGCTAGTGTTATCAGAATGTCAATTTTTAGAAAGGGAGCTACAACAATTAATTTGGTAACATAAGACATTTAAATGGCTTTAAGGTTCTGGTGCTCATCCATATGAACTATAGCTTCCCCTAAAATCAGAAGTTACTTATCTCAAATTTTATTGATTCTTCTTGAGTTTTTTTTTTTTTAAGATTTTTATTTATTCATGAGAGAGAGAGAGAGAGAGGCAGAGGGAGAAGCAGGCTCCCAAGGAGCAGGGAGCCCGATGTGGGACTCGATCCCAGGATGCTGGGATCATGACCTGAGCCGAAGGCAGACGCTTAACCATCTGAGCCACCCAGGCGCCCTCTTCTTGAGTTTTATATGTAGATGCATGTGTATACTTTCCCTGTAATTATATTATTTGGTTTTTCTCAATAAGCCCCTGTGCTATCCAAGCACCAGGCAGGGTGGAAAGGGACAGAACCCATCCTCGACAGTCAGGGAGGGCTTCCCAGAGGAGGCAATATCTGAGCAGAACCCTAAAGCACGGATAGGAGTTAGCTAGGCTTTGCAAGGGAAAAATGCATTTTAAATGAATAAGACAGGAGTCTTCAATGCTCTTCAATAAAAGGTCAAAAAAGTGTCACAAAGTAATTTATTTTCTAGGTTTAAGCAAAATATAGAATTTTGAGGTGGAAAGGGATATGCAAACTAGTGGTTTACTACAGCGTCACTAGAATGAATACTGTTTTTTAAAATCAGGACTTCTGTGCTGCTGAGATCATATGGAAGCAACAGTAGCAGGTGGCCTGGCCATGCAGGGGTTGCTCACTCTCAGCAGAGAATGTTGCTGCCACTCAAAGTCACCAGGGGCTGGAAGAGCTCCTGCTGAGACCCACAGCATCTAACAACACACATGCTTAGAACAGGGAAATGTGCATTTTCAGGAGAGGGAGAGACAAACCTTTTGTTTAGCTAATTGGCATGCCAGAGTGTGGGATACACGTGCTCCTGGAAGAAAGGTGTCAGGTGTCTGGGGCCCCAAATCCTCAGCCCAGGTGATCCATCAGAGGAAGGTCTCTGTGGCAGCTATTTTTATTGGGGGAGGGGTGTTAATATTTCTTTCTGCATTTAAAAAATAATAGAAATCGTGCTGAATTGGGGAAGGTTGCTAGAAGGTTTAAAAGGGACTGTATACAATATATATCTAATATTACAATATATATAATAGTAGTTACTAAAGGAAAGGTCTCAAGGTGATGAAGCTGTTCAAATAGGGATAACTGTAGTGTCCTTAGCACCACCTTCCAAAGTATAATGTGGGATGATTTCTCACGCCAAGTTCTGGAGGGCTGAATAATAAGGGATGGTTGGTAATCACCACCTGGGAAGGGAGTGGGAACTGGGACAACAGATGTAAAAAGTTTAGCAGGTGCTCCACATATGGGAGGAGAGTCAATGAGAGCTGTGTTCTATCTGAGCAGTACTGATAAGGGCCGAGAGCCCCAGGCTGTCTCTGCCACTCCTGCCCACCACCCCCCTGCCTTGCGAGGTGAGAGGGCCTGAGAACCGGAGCCAGCTGCTTTCCCACTTGCTCCCAGTCCTCACCGTTCCAGAGTGGCCAAGCCCACTTCTTGAAATAATCAGCTGCCAGGGCCTCTGGGGCAGCAAGAAAGGGAGAGGCCTCCTGGCCCCCCATGTGAGAAGCAGTGTCACTGACCTGACCACTAGGAGGCGGGATCACATTATCTAACCCACTGGTAGGCTCACCCAGGTGTCTAGGCAACTTTTAAGAAGAATCTGCTCAGTGTCCAAGAGCAGTAACCCACCACTCTGGTTCATCAAAGATAGTCTGCTTTTGAATTCTGGCTCTGCCACTTACTATTTGTAGGCTCCTAGGGAAGTCCCTAACCTCTGCAGGCCTCAGTTACCTCATCTGCCGAATGGGGGCAGTGATATCTGCCCCCAGGGTGGTTGTGCAAATTAGAAATGATTATCTGGCACTCAACAGGTCCTCAGTAAGTAACAGCTATTATTATGTGTGAAAGGGGCAGTCCCCTCAATGACCCTAAATCCTCTCCACCCACACACCACTTGGGCAGATAAAATCCAGTTTGGGCAGCTCAAGGGTAACAGGGTTGGAAACATGAGCCCCTGTTAAGAAGCCCCCAGCTGCTCACTTTGGAACATGCTGAAAGAGATGGAGGGAAGCGGCAGGGGGCTCCGCATGCCAAGCTCCCGGGCAGGACCCCGCCTGAAGAATAGCGATCTCTGCCCTCCTTTGGGAAACAAAATAGTGTGTCCTTAATCCTCTTTGGGGGAGAAGGCACAAGAATTGTGCCCAGAGGAGAATGCGAGAGTCTTGGGTTCTCCACTACTTCTGAGAGTAGTGAAGGAGGGGAGTGGGAGACCTTTGAAGAGAAAGACCTGGAGGGTGTAGGTGGCCCTTAGGCTGCTTCTCCCCCTCAGGTCAGCCGCCTGAGGCTGTCTACACCAGCAGCTGTCGCTCTGTGGTCTAACCAGTGTGAGAGCCAGAAGAGACCAGAAGAGACTCAGGCCTAATGGTGCCCATGGATGAAGTCTATCTGACCTATGTTCCAGACTTTCTTATGACTAGGGCTCCGGATGGGGATTCGGAAGACAGACCGTACGTCGCTTTGCCTTTCAACACTGCGACTGCTCTTATTGACACAACCGATTTCAAATCCCAAACCCCAGCTATAAAGAAATGGGAAATGTTATGTTTCATGTTCTGGTCTCTTGAAGGACAGGAGGAATCCAGAAGAACTGTGGTTTGGAAGATGAGTGAGCCAGCCCTCCCAGAGGTGCCAACATTTAAGAGATCCAGAGATTTCACAGAAAAATCCAGAGTTTCAGCTTTTCTTAAAAATTTAGAGGACATGGGGTCACCTGGGGGGCTCAGTTGGTTAAGAGTCTGACTCTTGGTTTCGGCTCAGGTCATGATCTCGCGGTTGTGGGACTGACTCCACATAGGGCTCCCCGCTCAGTGCACAGTCTGCTTCAGATTTTTTTTCTCCCTCCCCGTTTGCACCTCTCCACTCATGTGCCAGTGCTCTCTCTCTCTCTCAAATAAATAAAAAATCTTTAAAAAAACCCACAAAAGCCTTAGAAGACATGAAAGCAATCGGCCTTCAGTCTCACGTCATCGGTCTGCTGATGCTGCACTTCACTGTGCCTTTAGACAGGCATTTGCTCTTCTGTGCCCCACTGGCCCCACCTGCTTGGCCCCTGAAGGCAATGGGGTTTGCAAATCCCACCTTAGAGACTGCCCCCTCCGGCCCCCAACCCCCAACCGCCAAGGGCCAGAGACCAATTGCTTGGTCTGACTTCTCACCTTACCGATAAAGAAGGTGAGCCCCAGGTGAAGGGGCTTGCTCTGGGTCCCAGGGCTCATAGGTGGCAGAGGGGAGCCTGGAACTCATCCTTCTGAATCCCTGGTGCCCTCCTGTTTCACCATGTTGTTCTGCCTTCACTCGATGTTATATAAACCACGGTCTGGGTCAGGGAGACCGAGAGTGGAACTAAATGCACCTACTTTCCCCTTCAAGCTTGGCAAGACTAACCTTTGGGATGGCTATGCAATATCCAATTGGTGGTCCTGTGTTTTAAAACAACAGTTTAATTATGTTCTTTATTCTCTGGTTTAAAAGGCAGGGAAGAGTGTAACATATTCACCACAAAACCATTAACATTTACTAAAAAAGTTTTAATGCTATCAGGAAAATTAGGCTCTCTAGAATGAATTCATTCCCCGAGGGTTTCAGATGGCGAAGGTCTGACGAAAATGACACGTATCTGGAGAGCACCTTTCACTTACCCAAAACATCTTCATGGGTTGTAGTGGATTGAAATATTTTTAATTTTTTTATTATTGTGTTTAAATCATGTAATTCTCCTTCAAATGCGATCTCACTTGAAAACCCAATGTCTAAAAGAGATCAAAGCACATCCTTCCGGGTGATGCTGAGCTGGGGGACTTTGGGCCGTACCCAGGCACCCTGTCTCCTCCCCACCCACCAGTACCCACCCTGGAGGCGCTGCCACCCAGCCAGGCCAAGGCTCTTCAATGTTTGCTGTCTCTCATCAGTCACAGAATAACCAGAGATGTTGAGTAAAATGCAGATTCCCCAGCCCCATACTGACCCACTGATTCAGAATCTTAGTTGAGGCCAGGGAACCTGCATTTTATTTTATTTATTTTTTATTTTTTTATTTTTTAAAGATTTTATTTATTTATTTATTTGACAGAGAGAGACACAGTGAGGGAGGGAACACAAGCAGGGGGAGTGGGAGAGGGAGAAGCAGGCTCTCTGCTGAGCAGGGAGCCCGATGCAGGGCTCGATCCCAGGACTCTGGGATCATGACCTAAGCCGAAGGCAGGCGCTTAACGACTGAGCCACCCAGGCGCCCCAGAACCTGCATTTGAACAAGCTCCCCCAACGGGGTGATCTTTATGCTCACTGAAGCTTGAGAAACTCCGTCCCGGGGTTCCAGGGAACACAGTTGGTAAATGCACTCATTATCTTCCTTAGTCCCATGACAGGTTGAGCAGGTATTGAGGTATTGCCTTGATTTCACAGTTGACTTTAGCGGTGCCCAAGGTTGCACAGCAGCTGCACATTCTTCCATCAGACAACACTTGGTGTGTGGACAGGGTTGAAGTAAGTACCTGTGGTGATGTGAGTCTGGGTCCACATTCTGTCAAAGGCGGTAACTCCTCCCTCCCCGTGGGGCCACTACATTGTCTCCAGCCTCCTCCCCTTTCCTTCTCGGGGAAAGGGAGGGGTGTCACACTGGTGGCCCTGCATTTGAATCCTGACCCTTCCGTGTACCAGTCAGGAGCCGCAGAAAGGACTGGAAAGGACGTGTGTAAATGGCTCTGCGGAGTGCCTAACACCCAGTGCTTAATAAAATGGGAGCTGTTATTACTACTGCTCTTAAAGGGTGGCCTCCCGCACAGCGGGGCCCGCTGCGGCCGTCACCCCTGGCACCGCCCCGGGTCAGCGCGTGGGTGAGCGGACTGGGTCGTCCCGGCGGCAAGGCCTCGCCCACCCGCGGTGTGAACACCCCGCGGGACGCCTGGGGTCCCACCTGCTCCGCGAGCCCGCGCGTCCCCGGTCCGGAGCGCAGATTTCTAGGAGAAAGGGCCACTCCGAGAACCAAAGGAGGATTAGTTTTCCTCGGCGGTTTCGACCTCCGCCCTCCCCCGAGGGAGGCCTTTGTTCCGTAGATGTCTCTTTTCCCTTGCAGCGTCTTCGGGCGGAGTCTCTGTCGCCCGTTGAAAGGGATCCTCCAGCGGGAAGGGAATCCCCAAGGTCTCTGCGGGGCTCCAGGCGGCAGAGTCAGCGGGGCCCAGGTTCACGCCTGTCTTTCTACTTCCCCTAATCCTCTCTGAGGAGGTGGCCCAGGAGAGAGGCCAGTGGGCCCCCAGCCGCTGTCCTGCAGTCCCTGGCAGGATCCTCGCTAAGAAAGGCTCAGGGCAGCGGTCCAAGCGGGTCCTACAGCCCCGGGGCCAAGCTCCTTTGCAACTGCATCCCCGCGAGTTCAGAGCAGTGCGGAAACCTTTCCGATGGGTGGGTGTCCCCTGCACGAGAGCCTTACAAAGTAGGAAGGCCTCTTCCCACGGCGTGGGCCGCAGGACAGGGGTCTGAGACCCGCTCAGAAGGTGGCAAAGACAGCAGGTCTCAGAGAGTGGGCCACTCCCAGATTTGAGACATTTGGGCCGGTGGGAACCTGAGAGAAGAACTATCTCCTGGGAAAGGCGGGGCCCTCTGGCTACCAGTCAGAGAGGGCCTGACAGGAAGGAGGGGAGGAAGAAGGGAGAGGACCCTGAGTACCCCCTGCCCACCTTGGGGGAGGGGGAGGGGGAGGGGGGGTCCTCCCTGTAACAGGAAACTGACCAGGCACTTCCTCACTCTCAGTCTGGAGGAGTGTTGCCTAGCACCCCTGGGTCACCTCTCCACTCCCCCACTCCCACATGTACCCACTGCTTCCCTCCTCAAATCTCCAGTAGTCTCCCTTTCTCTTTGCTCCTGCTGTCACCTTCATCTTCCCTTTCCTCAAGAACTCAGCCCATTCACTGAACTCAGCCTCTGGCTTCTGGGGTGACCCCACAAAAAGGTAAAGCTCTCTCTTGTCCCTGCTTCTAGCCTCTTCCCTATTCCTGGCACTCTTCCAAGTTATGGCCTGTTTACGTTGTTTTGGAACTCTTTTGTTTGTGTATCTGTTCATCATCCTAGACTGAACTTCTCACCTTATTATGTTGGTCTTTCTAGTGTCTACAACAGAACCTGGCACACAGTAGGAACTTAATATCTGTTTGACGGATTGCATGCTTGATGGATGGATACAAGCATCTCACAGTTACTGAGCATCCCAGAGCCTGTGCCAAGTCCAGGGAGTGTATGCATAAGTGAATAGAACACATGGGGGCCTTGTTGCCACAAACACCCCCGAGCACAGACAGCACAGAAATAAATGCATAGATACGAACTAGGGCAGGTGCTGTGAAGGAAAACAGTGCAAGGGTATACGAGTCAAGAATGGGGACCTGCTAGTTACCGGAGGTTTAGGAAGACCTTTGGGAGGATGTGTGGGCCAGGCGTAGGCAGGCAAGGAGGTCGAGGGAAGGGCAAGCGAGGAGGCCCTAACAGGGCAAGAGCTGGACCACTTAAAGAGGACAGATGTGGCTGCAGTCACATGAGCAAGAAAGAGGGGAATGGAAGGGCCAGAGAGGCCAGAAGGGGCCAGATCATCAGGGCCTTTCAGGAGGAGTTTCCCCAGGATGATTGTGCTTGGCACCTATTGTCCTGGCAGAGTTATTAATGACACCCCTTCTCACCCTCAGAAGTCTCCCAGTTTCAGTGATAATTGTAAGGTCGCCCTACTCACAGGGCATGTGAAGAGGTTTATCTACCTCCTGAGCTTAATGGAAAGGTAATGAAGAGTTTTAGGCAGGACAATGACATAGCATTCATTGAATGTTGAATGCAAAAGGATTGGAAAAACTCTCATAAGTAAAAAAGGAAACCAAACAGAAGAGGATGAGATACAAGAAAAATCTAGGGAGGAGGAGAGCAGGTTCATAGCTGGGAAGGGCTAGAGGTGGGAAAAGATCCCGGATGTCTCAACCTGTTGAGTGATGTTACCAGATGCTTTCTTGAAACAATGAAATAAATAAATGGTATAAAAGAATGAGATAAGATGTTCTAAACTGAGGAGGAGGTGGGAACGATTGGGCTTTTTCTATTTGGCTTTGTGGATAGAAGCTGGGCTTCAGATCAACCTCACTTATTAAATATCTGCTCTGGGCTAGGTATTACCAGAAGAAGAAGCAAGTAGAAACCCAAGAATGGATGGAATAAGTATATAAATGGAAATAATGTATATGAATTATTATACATATCATTGCACAATACAACATTACATACTATCACTATGGTAAATGTGCATATTATTACATAGTATGTACATAATTATACATAATATTATACATGTTATATAGGTGGAGATAATTATATATAGTAAGAAAATGAAATAGAATAGGAGGGCTAAAGGTGAGATGGTAAGGTCTATACTGTCTGAATGACTGGTGTAGACAGTGTGTGTGTGGTAGGAGCAGAGAGAAGGTAAGGAGGGCAGGAGAGCAATTTGGAGGAGGTGGGATAAAGGTCCTATTTCAAAATTTCCAAGAGGTACAAAAATGGGACACTGATTTTTGTCATATAAAATCTGTGTGAACATCTTCCTCTATCATTATTACTGGCATCCTAATCTGGTGTTTATAAGTTATTCTCCTTTCCACCCCCTTTTTTTTTACAGGCCTGGCAACCAGACTTCAGCCAGGTTAAGTGACTTGCTTGTAAGGAGCAGCCCCAGGATTTGAATCCAGGTTAGTCTGACCCCAGAATCTAAGTTAGTAACTGTTGCTCTGCTAAATTCTTCTGATTAAGATGGTATTTTATTAGAGGTCCAACTATACCCACTTATTTAGAATGATTATATTTTCTTTTAAACAAATTAAGATGCTTTTTGTTGTTGTTAGTAGTGGTAACCCTATATGACACTTGGAAAATCCAATCTTGAAACCTTCATCTGTGGAAATTTCTGACTCTTTGAAGTTAGACAGGTGTGGATTCAAATTCCGGCTTGCTAGTTCTATGATCTCTGGCAACCCTTTTGCTCCTCAGTCCTTTTATCTATAAAACTGGTACGATAGTACCCTTCCCTCCCCTTGTTGGACTGTAGGCATGAATGTAGAACACTTGGAATGTTCTCCATTAGTAGCAGCTTTTGTTATTATCAGCAGGATCCAGATGATTTCTGTAAAAAGTCACTGGTGAATCCCTTCTCTCTTTTTGAAGTGGCAAGTTTGTTTCCAGTTTGTGGTCACTGCTTGCAAGGCAGGCTGCAGAGGAGACTGGCCACTCGCCTCCAACTTCTCTGTTCTCCTCTCTAACACAAGGGGCTGCTTGAGCCAGAGGCAGGCAAGACCATCATCTTCCACATTGTCATCAGACTTGATGGATAGTATTCCCAAGTTAATGCCATAAATGCTGTTTGGAAATTACAAGTCCATGCTGCTGGTGGTCCAGCCGAAAAAAGAATTAATTTATAATCATGAATATAAATTTCATAGATAGTATTATTGTCATGCAGGATTTGAGTTATGGTACGTATGGGGAGTGGCTTGTAGAACAGAAAACTATGTCGCTATAACTCAGTGTAAGTCCAATGACAATAGTTATATCTATCACTTTGTTATAAATCAATGGATATCCTGTATTAAGTGAACAGGTCTTACCTCCCCCACTGCACAGGGTGGAGTGGCAGGGAGGGCTCTGAGCTTTGCCGAGGGCATGGCCAGTGCTAACTTATGTTGATGGGAAGGCAGAAAAGAGAGGCTTTGGGAAATTCTTCATGAACTCCAAACGCCTTGGTTCACTTGACAACACGACCCTATCTATAAGCATTTTAAAAAGTAAATGACATACCCAAGGCTTTAAAGATAGGCCTTTTGCTTGCATTTTCTCTAAAAGGACTGTTTTCAGAACGGGGAATTAGTTACTAATTGCAGAAAGGACTCTGAAACAGCGTCAATCCTGCAAGAGCCAGCGTGCATTTGAAGGCCTCTCTAAATGCCATGAATTAGGTAGTATATCTTTCCTGTTAATCTATATTGGTTCCCTCCCAAAGGCAATTGACCCTGGGGAAAGGTAAAGCAGAAAGAATCTGAGTACCACTGAGCTAGCATATAACTGGCTTTGAAAGTGCACTGCTGGGGAGAAGAAAGCCGAAATATCACAGGGAGCAGTAGCTTGAGGAGAAAAGAAGATGGTTTGAAGTCGGTGGAAAGTAATTTTGCCAAGTGCCGAGTTATCTAGTTAACCTATTGTTCAACATAATGAAAAAGCAGGGCTATTCTGGAGTGTGTTACAGTAGGTAGTTTGTCAATTACCCAATCAGGGGGCAGTGTTCATTCAGCCAGAATTGAGGGCATTACCCATACTATTTTATTACTATTAAGCCTCAACTTGGCATATTTTTATATAGACTATAGGGTGTTTAATAGCCATGCAAAACTAGGACTTTCTTCATCCTTTCTGGCCTAAGCCCATTGTCAGTGGGCTGCACTGGTTTTTGTCCTTGCAATTAAGGTGTTAGAATATGCAGTATTTAGAATTATGAAGTGATGGTACCTTAAGAATTGTGATGGTCCCTCAACTTAAAAAACGGTAGGAATCAGTGAACAGAGAGTAAGAAAAACAGCCTAGGAAGGGAGGGTAGCCACCTACTAACAATCTAGAAGTCACCTTACAGTCTGTGTAAAAAAAAATCTGCACTTAAATTCTGCTGTATACACCTAAAAATCTCCTTCACACCCTAGGTGTCCCTGCATTTAATAGAACCAAGAGTGAATTTTAAAAGCCTCTTAGGAAAAAACTGTGTTAAATCATGTTAGCATATAAGCAACTTAAAATCATCATTATTTTAAAATGTAGTTTTAAATTTTAATTTTTAACTTCAGGAAGTTCTTACTGAGGTTGGTCAACCGTCTCATTTACAAATATCATCCCAGAGCACACTTAACTTACAACCGGTGTTAATTACTGGTAGTCCTACAGGCTGTTATAAATTAAAAAATGCATATATTCTGAATTCTTCTGTTTTGAAGAACAAAGTACAAATTTCCATAATAAAGCATTTCTCCCCTTGGGCCTGTGGTAGGCTGTTCAGTGGTGTCAAATATTTTTTGACTTCGATAAAAATGTACTGAGGGTCAAGATCATCTCTTAATAGTTCACACTTCTATTTAATAACCTGCCTCAATGTCAAAAGACACCTCCATCCTATTGCAGTTCCAGGAAGTATTATGCACTGCCATCCCGTCTCCGGATGCTCATCAGCCATGTCCATGTTATTCCATATTCGGTCCATTCCAGAGAAAGGCTAAAGGAGACAGAGGGTACGGATCTTGTTAGGTGCAGCCTCTGACACTATCACTATCAATTGTCTTTTGCTGGGGCTGATCATCACCTCAATTACCTAGTGTCCAGCCTACCTGATAGGTTTTTGCAAACTATAACTCTTCTGTCGATGAGCATGGAATAATGACAGCCAGGGGCAAATGGACAGAATACAAAAGAGATAAACCCAGAAGTAAAATACGTAAGTCTATCTCTGCAGATAGACATACAATATGTATTTGGTACCAAGCAATTCAACATAATGTATAACCAGCGGTTTCTGTGCAGACTTATTGAGATTATGCTAATATGCTAAATAAATTAGAACTGTTGGCTTAAATATTTTCCCCATTTTATCATTTCAACAGAAATATACTAAATATTTAAAAATATTGTGACATGCCAAATGAACATAAATATATAGAATTTTTCCTCCAATCATTACGTTTGCAATTTATAGTAATAACAATTTTAAAGTTAAATAGGGATCCTTTATTTAAGGAAGATGTATTTTTTTAAATGATTCCAATTTCAAACTGAAATCATGAATCAAGGAGAAAAGTAAAATACACTGGTAGAGTATGCTGAGGCATCATAGCACTACGTATTTTGAGCCATACACAGTTCCACATAACATGAGGAAATAGATTTTAGTACAATATTAATTGAAGTTTTGCCAGTGTGTGGTTCAGGAGGTTAATTTGAAAAGAATACATTACCAATATATTTATAGCATTTAAATAAATTAAAATTACACTTCACACATCAATAACGCAGCTGTTAAATAATATTCTTATTCTATGTAAATCCCATCCATTCATCTCGGTTGTATAATAAATGACCATAATTACGGCGCTTCATTGGGAGGAAGGTCATTGGTAATCCTGTAATTCCTCATTGGTGTAAAGAGAGAAAACAGAACTGTTTGTGATGAATGTATTCAACCTTTTGCATACTTTGGTACTTTGGACCATGCATTAAAATGCATCAGAAATTAAGTTCTTCACCTCCACAGCATTTTTAATCTACTGTGTTGATTTTTTTTCCCTGGTAACTAAAGCCTTCTTGAAGTGCTTCCTTGGTTATTTCTTTTTCCTTCTGGATGCAGATGTGTGTGTGAGCGTGTGTGTGTGTGTGTGTATAAAATGTTATACACACACACACACAAATACATTCACACATGTGTATACCAAAGAGCATTCTGCCAAATTCACACTGTCCTATGTCACATAAATCCAGCTCAGAAATCTTTTCTGTAGAAATAATCTTAATTTTCAATGTTTCGTTTTACTTATAAGGGGAAACATGGTCTTCACATTCCCCTGCACTGTAGCATTATAAAGGCAAACTAAAGTTCTCAACCTCGTTTCTAGATGAGCTCTTCCCTTGGCAGATCTCTATTTTCAGGTCACCAGGGAAGGCATTTAGTAAATTTTTTTCCCCTTGAAGAATCTTTAGCTATAACCTGGAAGATCTTTAGCTAACCTGGTTCCCATTCTCCTTTGATGCAAGGATGAAACCTGTTTTTCCTAGAGGAACTAAAGATACATAGAAGTTAACGTGAATGTTAAAAGTAATGGACCGGTGACAAATAAATTACAAAGAAGGTAACAAATTAAGACATTAACTAAGATAGCTATGTTTTAAATTATCTGTATCCCCTGCTTCCTTCTAACCCTAGAGACTGGTGCATTTTCTGTCCCTTCCAGGAGCACACAAGGCTTGGGCTTTGCATATGGAAATAAAGACAAATGACTGTTAATTCCTAATGAGAAAAATATCAGTGAGCACGATTCCCTATGTGTGCCATAAGGGCTTATAATTGAAAGGTCTTTGGAAAAAAGGGTTCCAAGCAGAGGGAATTCCTTTTAATGAAGCTTGGATTTAGTCCCATTATTCTAATAAAGTGTAATCAGTTGGTGCCGACAATCTGAAGGTCTAGTTCAACCTCTGATTAGATCTTGGTTGTTTTTAAGGCGACGGGCATGAGGAAGGGAAACACAAGTAAATAGGCTTTTGGGTCAGTGATCCACACTTCCTGAAGCGAGTTGGGAGTTTTGAAGGAGGGCAATTTGGAAGCTGTCTTAGCATAAATCTAAAGCAAGGCTCTGGCTGTCCAGGGGGAGCCAGGCCCTCAGCATTCCTCAAGACATGCTTCCAGCCGATTCTACTCTTAATCCAATTTACTCAGCCGAGTAGGTCCCACTGCTTCAGCTTGCCAACAAATTAAAATCCAGCTTCATAAAAACACCTTGATTTTGGAAGGTATTGGCTGGCCCACTAGACTTGAAACTTCATTTATTCCGGCTAACTTCTCAATTATCTTCCCAGCAGTGGAGATGTGTAAAAGTGCAAAAATCAATAGGGTTCTATTCCTATTCTATTGGAAAGGGAAAAATTAATGAGATAGGACACTCTCTTAATCAGAAATAAATGTTTTAATTCAGATAATGACATAGTTTTCCCTCGCTGAAGGATGACAAATGCTGGGCTGCGCCCCCAGCAGAAGCAGTTTCAATTTTATTGTAAATATAAAAGGTATTGATCGGTGAGATGTACAAACCCCATTGCTTACAAAAGCCATTCAGGGGGACTGGGAAAACTATTAAGCACTGGGTCAGAAATCAATAAACAACACTGAAATGTAGCAGAGGTCGCCCTAGGCTTTGTGGCATCTTTGAAAGCCAAGTGGCAGGAATAGTGACAGAAATGTCTCTTGTGGAGCAATGTTGGGGATGAAGAGGGTCAGATGTTTAATCTCTTCTGTGGTTTGACAGGTCCTGGGAACGGAACGAATGCAGTCTTTCATGGCTGTCTTTGATTTAAATACATGCTGATTCATCCCCTTGCTGACAACTGTATTTATTGGCTTTGGGGCGCCTACATTCGTTGGCCGGGAAGATATCAGGGTATATTCTGGAGGCAGAATGGTTGTGTTTATGCAAATGGACCACACCTTGATTCATCTTCTCTTTTCTCATGAAAAAAACAAACACACACCTGAACTTCTTTTAAACACACCAATAGATGGGAGTACAGTCTACCAGAACGAATCTCATATTAGAGAAATTACAGGGCAGATGATAGAGCATGAAGTATTTTTTGTAACAGCTGACTAAATGTAATATTTCTCCTTTTGGGCTTTTAATTTTAACACTTTAAATTCAAATGTAGTGTAGGCTTCCTTTTCTGAAGTCCTTTACCATGGATTAATATATTCCACAGTCTCCAGAACACCCTTCTTTCATACGTGTTATTTGGGGGCAAAGAGACTATAATTTATCATTATTTTCTTCCCAACATGCCCCCCCTTTACCTCCCCCACCATGGGGTTTTGAAACTAGAAGGTTAACCCAGATTAGAGATCATCCTTACATTTTGAATAGAATTGAGTTGCATCTTTAAATAACATCAAGATAGTGATTGAACTAAAACACACATTTTATTGCTGAAAATGCTAGCCAAGAAATACCCGGAGTGGAGGAAAATTACGTAAGGGAAGAGATTCCATGCATGTAGGTAGAATCCAATTTTTCTAATAAGACATTGATTTGAAAGGTTTAAAGCTGAGTATTGAAACTTTTAACAACATCATTTCAGAAGCAGAGACAAAGCCTCCCCTCCCCAAAAAAGCCAGAGCTGAGCCTTGTGTTACTGGAGACTCTGTTCCTCTCTTGACACAGGTATGATTATGAGATTGGTGAGGGTCAGGCTGCCCATCAGTAGGTGAAGTGTTCAGCTGCTGAGGATTTGAGTTTCATCTCACCTCAGATATTATGTCAGTTTCATGTCATTTTCATCCCCGAGAATGATTTGAGAGCGCTCCTTGTCCCCTGTTATTGCGGTCACTTGACCTCAGATGTAACTTCTGTCGAATACCATCATTTTAACAAAGTCAGGAGTTGCACATCCCTAGCCAGAGCTGACCTTTCCAGCCTGCCGCTCCCCAATTGGCTCTGACGGCAGATTTTACTGCCCCCTCCATTCCCAACAAAGAATGTTAAGGCCTCAATGAATTGGTTCACATTGGAAGTTATAGTTTTTCATTGCCATGATCATTTTTAAAATTGGATCCCCCTCCCCTCTTTGTATTTGGCCTGTAGTATTGGTATTTTCTTTTTGCATTTGGATGCTCAAACATAGAAAACGACTTTCTGCTTAAAAACAATATTCTGGCCCCCAAATGGCAAGTCCACGTTCATCATCTAAAACATATCTTGAATCCTTTTCTGGGAGATGTGTTCCCTATTCCCTCACAATTCCTTGCCTCTCTGTCCCTTGTCTCATGTTCTTTTAGCATTTTAAAGTTATCCTTAAATTTTTAAGAAGAAAATTAATTGGGTCATCATGATTATAATGAGCTCTCAAACTAGAATACATGTCCTCATCTGGGCCCCTGGACTCACCCTAATGAACTCCTGGACTCTTGTGAAAGGGAGCTCTATTCCTACAGCATATTTGATAAGAGAAGCTGCTGGCCTGAGACAATTTGGGGAACTTAGCCCAGTATGCATAGCAGATGTGAGAAACAGAAAGGGGACCAGAACCTTTGCTTTCCAAGTTATTTCCCCTTTGCTGTCTGTTGTGGCCACACCCAACACCAATGCTATCATGCCTGAAGCTTAAAGGCCCTTCTCACTCTCATACTAGGTTGGCATATTAAAAGTACCTGGCATAGTGCCTGCCATCTGGAACATGGGTTGACAAACTTTGTCTTGTGAAGGGCCAGATAGCAAATATTTCAGGCTTTGTAAATTTGTCCCTCTTTCTCTCCTCCCTAACCATCACCACTTTGTGTGTGTATGTGTGTGTTTACAAACCTTTAAATATGTAAAACCCATTCTTAGCTTCTGGCCTGTACAAAAAACAGGCTGTACGTGCACTTGGCCCATGGGCCATAGTTTTCTGACTGATTCCTCAACTAGAAAGTGCCACATACATGTTTGTTGATTCTAAGATCAATGCAGGAGGGAACTGTCTACTTTAGGATCAAATAAAACGATGTTAGTGAAAGTGCTTCCCACACCATAGGCGCTTGTTAAATGTTAGTAATTATTGCCTCCTGGGAGCTTAGCCCAATTGTAGAATGAAAGATGGACTAGTGAACCACTGGTCCCATATTTGAAATACACACTCACCCGAGCAATAGTGTTACTTAAACCATAGTACCTGATTTTCTTAATGAACCACATGGAATTGCTGCTATTAGACCAATTTTGACATACAAAAATGGCAAATTCTATGGTTCAACCTAATATCATGGTCTTCCCAGCCCACCCAAACAGGTATATATATATGTCAGGTTAATCATGAAAAAACCAAGTACATTTCCCTAGGTCATGGGGTGAGCTCAGATTGGGACCTGAGGGCTGTGCCACTCACCTCCTACACCACAAAGCTGGACTCAGAATTACGGCAAGGCCGCTCCTGCATCCTCCCACCCCATGTTGACTTCCCAGATCTGGCATGAATGTCTAGCTATTGGTAGGTACTACAGTGAGCTTGGATGCTGGGAAGTGGAGACAGGAACCTGGGGTGCAATGGAATTGGGGATGGGTGGGAGATCAGGGCAGGTTTTGAGTACAGTGCCTTTGCATATAGCAGGCCCGTAGTCAATTTAAAGATTTGACTTCCTGAGCTGTATACTTTGGAGGAGGCCCCAGGCCCCAGGCCCTAGCCCCAGTGGCTGACTGAGCCTGAATCAGATGGTCATCAGATCATCATGTCATAGATGTCATCTCATAGTCCAAATTCCTATGGTTTTAGGAATCATTCCTTCAAGACTTTGGGAACACTTTCCAGACTCTATAATTTGGGAGAACCTTGGATTTTTAAAGAATCGTAATTCAATTAAGGTTTATTGGGCATCTGCTAGGTGCAGGCACTCTTTAATCCAAATTAGCGTTACACAAATTCTTCAACACAAGTGAGCTTTAACGCAAACTCTTCAATGTAAGTGACAAAACACAAAAATTCCTGTTCTCTTGGGGTTTCTATCCCTAATTCCATTAGTAATGATTAGTTCTCTAGAGATAAACTGAGTGTGGAAAAGGGCAAGGGGTGCATTAGAAGAGGCTTCTATAATCTAGCAAAACTCTGCAGGAGAGGAGGGAGCCATATAGGTCTGAGAGAGGCAGCACTGTGCTGGGGTGGGGCTGTGCCTCAGGTATTTGAGGCGTGGCAAGGAGCCTGGTGTATCACTCACAGTGAATGAGGGGACACCCCATGGGTCTCACAGCTGATTTTCTCTGAATGTGTTCCCCTTGTTCCCTGCTGGGTCACTAGTGCCTAACCAGGTTTGATAACTTGGACATGACAGTGGGAGGTTACTCCATGAGATAGCACTTGTAATCTTTGCTTTCTATCCCAATGAAAAATATGTAGAAGTAGCAGAATAAATGGAGCTGAGATTTACGTTTCACAATTTAGATAATGAATCCCATTTTTTCCTGACAACTCTGTTACCTTTTTCACAATGCTGTTTCCTCTTTGAGTTGGGGGCTCCTTTTTTTTTTTTTAAGATTTTATTTATTTATCTGAGATAGAGCACGGCCGGGGGCAGGAGCAGAGGGAAAGGGAGAAGCAGGCTCCCCACTGAGCAGGGAACCCAATCCAGGACCCTGAGATCACCACCTGAGCCGAAGAGAGACACCTGACTGACTGAGCCACCCAGACACCCTGGGGGCTCCTTCTTTTGCATCTAATGCTCAGAACAGGTGGGCTTCCTACCTGTTCTGCTTTCAGACTGGGTTCAGGACAAGCCTCCTCCATGATGTCTGACCTGACTCCTCCCCTCCTGAGACGAGTTTGCATTGTCATCTGCACTACACAATTTGGCACTTGGCTTACAGCTTCCTGCATCTTTCTCTGGTGGTTTCATGGGTCTCACTGTCCCCTCTCCTCAGTGACATTGTGAGCCACCTGACAGCAGGGCCAGTCTTAAGCTTCTTCTTGCACATTCCAGGAACAAACTGATAGGGCTTTCCACAAACTGCCAATTGATTTGATAATGAGACTGTGCTTGCGTGCGTGCGTGCGTGCATGCGTGCGTGTGTTTGTGTGTGTATGTGTGTGTGTGTGTGTTGGGGAAGATAGCTGAGGCATAATCCTCTCTGGAATCAAGGAAATAGAATACATTAACTTTCATGTTACCTTCTACTTCCCTAGGAGTCACTGTGTTCCATGTGTCTGACCCACCTTGCAGCGTAGAGAGCCTTGCTTGATCTGCTCCTTTGGGAAGGCAGTGTGGTGCCATGGAAGGCTCACTGGTTTCAGATTCAGAAACCTGGGCTCCAATCCCAGCTCCCTAATCATCTAGTTGTCCTATCTTGGGCAAATTACTTAACTTCCCTCAGCCTCTGTTTTCTCATCTGTAAAATGGGCATGTTACTTACCTCTAAAGGATGTTGCAAGAATCAAGAAGGTAATGTTTACAGTGCAGCGCCTGGCACATTGTGGGTACTTCACCAATCACAGGATTGCTACTGAAACAGTGAAAAACAGAAACCACAGCAAAGTTTAAAACATTTAATGTGCATATGACTTTTTGCCCCTTGACACTTTATCTTCCTAAGAAGATAAATTAGGAGTTAGTATTAGCCATCTAGAAATTTCCTTAAGTGAACTTCTGGAAGCCAGTTGGGAGGGTGGGGTGATGCACTGGAAGCAGAAGATCAGCCTGGGTAAAGCACAGTTTAAGAAAACTGTGTGAATTTGGGCCACTAGCAGTTGATTAGGGTCAGGAGTGAGGCTGGAGGAGTGGACAGCAGCTGCATGCTCAAGGGCCTCCAGGTCTCTACTAAAGAGATGGGATCCTCCTTACTGGGTGATTGGGAGGCATTGAAGGAGTGTGGTAGCTACCTGCATTTATGACTTTCCCACCAACTTCTTTCTTTTTAAGATTTTATTTATTTATTTGAGAGAGATAGAGAGAGAAGGAGTTGGGGGAGGGACACAGGCAGAGGGAGAAGCAGACTCCCTACCAAGCAGGGAGCCCGATGTTGGGCTCCATCCTGGGACTCCAGGATCATGACCTGAGCTGAAGGCAGGCACTTAACCGACTGAGCCACCCAGGTGCCCCTTCTTTTGAATTTTTATTTCATACAGTAGTAAACTGATGTGATCACACTTTTAGAGGAGGTCTGAGAACACACATACGATATTGACTGTTATTAACATGGGGAGGATTTATACAAAAGCAACAACATAATTTTAGTATTCATGTTTTTGATATAAGGTTATATTTTAGGAATGCCTGGGGGGCACAGTCGGTTAAGCATCTAACTCTTGGTTTCAGCTCAGTTTCTGATCTCAGGGTTGTGAGATCCAGCCCCACATAGGTTCCACACTCAGTGCAGTCTGCTTGTCCCTCCCCCTCTGCCCCTACCCCTGCTCATGCTGGTTCTCTCAAATAAAAAATAAAATCTTTAAAAATGTTATATTTTAAATTTCATGGAATCATATAATAGAATGCTAGAGATGAAAAGGGATTTAGTCAGTATTCATTCTCCCACACCATTGAGTTTCTGATAGGGAAACTGAGGCCCAAGAAATTCACCTTGCCCTAGGTAAATTCACAGTCCAAGGACGTTACAGAAAGCTTTGTAGTTGCTCTTTATTATGAACTTTTTCTGTTCTAGAAATTGTGCTGGGCACTGCGTCTATACTGCCCTTCACACGCATAACAATCCGTACAAAATAGATCATATCATCCATTATACAGATATGTAAACTGAGGTGCAGATACCTGAAGAGCATGCAGCTAATTAAGTGGTGATTCGAATTCACTTTTATCTGGATCCAAAGTTGGAGCTCTCACCATCCCACATGGCATCAGCACTGGGAATAGGGCCTGGAGCCGGGGCTCCTTCTTCCCAGCCTCATTTCACACTTGGTTCTCTAAAGTCATTTCCTGGTTTAAGCCAGGCCAGCACTGACTTGGCTACAAATTGATGTTGATCCCAAATAATTGCTTTTATAGTCTTCACCTTTGGTGGGATGTTGATGTTTCAAGTTTCTACTAAGGAAGAGTCCTGTGCAGAATGCATTGCTTGTGCAGGGATTTTATTGCCATGTTCTTGATTTCATCACGGGGTACCCTCATTATAAGGAACCCTGCGAGAAATTCCTGTCTGGTCTCAGATCAGGATTAATAGGGTTTTTCCTGAGTATTTGACCGGTAAGTATGCTGTCTCATGGATATTGTAAATTGTATGACGGATCGGGTTTCCCTTTTTAGCACTCATTGCTAGAATGCTCAGACCCGAATGTGAATCCCATCCATAGTGAGTATATAGAACTTCACAGTATGCATTGCTGTGTGACAGTCTCATTCCTGGCCTGGTTTTAGGTTCCAAATCCTACTTCTTTTTTTCTCATCTATTTATAATCTATTTTTCCCTGATCTAATTGATACACTCTTACAAGGAAACTTAAGTTGTTTTCAGAACAAGGTAAAGTATAAATAAACTAAATAAAATTTAATTCTGTACTGAATCAGAAATATTCCTGTCAGTCCTGGTGTGAGAAAAAAGCTTAGAAGTTATAAACTCCTTATACAGAGCAATCATGCCCTGGGAACACACTGCAGGACCCAGGTGGGTACATCCAGGAGATGGAACGGTTCCCTACTGTCCCGTCCAAATGAACTAGGATGCTGTATCCATCCTACCTAATTAAAGAGTGCTTGAAAGCAGGGCCTTTTTCTTGATTTACAAACCCTCCTCATCATCATTTATAGTGCACTGATATGTGAAGGCAGGGAGGAGAGACACTTAAGGGAAGATGGGTATTTCCTTAGATGACATTGGTGGGGGCAAGTGTCACCTTCACACAAGCACCTTCACTGTGATGGCTTGTTAAGGGTTCGGCAGCAGTGGATGGAACATGCTGTGCTTATTGACAAGGCACTGAACTATTATCCATATTGGTACAGGAATTCAAGGACAGGACACAGATCAAGTGAGCCCAGTAGTACATCTTCCACACTTGCTAAAAGAGTCTTGTTGGTGATTTTCATGCATATGAAACTAGGGAAATGCAACTTTATTCATGTATTCATTCACTCATTCATTTGTTCATTCATTCATTCATTCACTTGACAAACATTTACTGATACAGCTCTTTGCAGGACTCTGGAGATAAAAGAACAAGCAAAGAGACACGGTCCCTGCCCTCCTGCAAGCTGTTTTGGGTAGATATGAAAGATATGGCTATCTGGAAGAAAAAGTATTCCAGAAACATAAAAGAGAAGAATATCATCTTGGTTTTTAAAAAGGGAAAGGGTAAACATTTTGAAATCTGTTTGCCCTGTTTTCCACTGGCTTGAAGATTACTTGAGAGACAGAGAGGGGGCTAGAGAGAGAGAGACAGACAGACAGACAGAGACTGACAGACTTTCTCCTCAGGGTAGACAGACCACAGGTAGCATCTTAGAAGTGAGAAAGAAACTGACTTTTTCCACAGAGGTCTCATGCTCCCTGGCTGAGTGGGATACAAAAGAAGAGGGTCAGCCTTCTTCTAGCTTTTCCCACCAATATTCAAAGTCTTGGTAATTGGTCTCTACCACTCCTGGCAACAGAACTCCAGAACTCACTGTCTACAGAAATACCTGCAGTTGGTCAGACAGTCCTATCTCATTCTATCCTCCTCATTGAAGCAGCCAGTCCCTAAGATCAACCATCACAACTACTAATATCATTATTCCCCAACCAACTTGAACTTTTTGACCCCCTCTCCCCGCACCCCACATCAGCACATGTGTGATATATTGAGCAAAACCATACTCAGGGGCACTGGTGCACTTCTACTCTCCTTCAGGGGGCTCCTAGTTCTAATCACAACTTCTTTGCCTGTTGAAGTGGGTTGAATGGTGGGCCCCAAAAGATAGGTCTACCTGGAATCTATGAATGCAAACTTATTCAGGAGAAGAGTCTTGCAATTGTAATTAATTTTAAAGATCTCAAGTGACATCATCCTGGATTATTTGGTTGGGCCCTAAATCCAATGACAAGTATCCTTAATTAGAGAAAAGTGGAGAGAGACCTGGGATACACAGAGAAGACCATGTGAAGATAGAGCTAGACATTGGAATTACGCAGCCACAAGCCAAGGAACGCTTGGAACCACCAGAAGGTGGAAGAGGCAGGGAAGGATTCACCCCTAAAGACTTCGGAAAGAGTAATACTCCACCAACACTTTGATTTCAAATTTCTGGCCTTCAGAACTGTGAGAGAATAAATTCCTGTTGTTTTAAGCCACCAAGTTTGTAGTAATTTGTTAGAGCAGCCCCAGGAAATGAATAAATCTGTCATTTCTCCTACTTCTAAACCTCACTTAAACCAGAACTTTTAAACCCCTTTCTTCACGCAGTTCCTTCTACTGACTCTGTACCCATCCCCACCCAGCCCTCAGCCTCCAGCTTAGACACCTAACCTTGTCCATACTCCAGATTCTCATTCATGCTTCAGACAGGTGTCGACACCAAACCCAGGTCACCACTCCTCCCTGTCTCCCTCTGTTCTTGCTGTCCAGCTAGAGAGATAAAGAACTATGAAGATTTGGCCTCTATAAGCTCATAATGTTAAAGTTCAATTTACTGCTCAAGATTAAGAATACCCCTCCTTCATCTAGTCCAGTCTGAAACTCCCTGACTTAATCTTACATGAGAAGACTAAGCCTATGTGGTACATATTCTAGAACTTTCCCATATCTCACATCAAAATCTCTCTCCTGTTTAGCTTCATTTTCAAGGGAGATTTCTCTCAGTTGAAAAGAACCATTTGCTTGACCCTGATGGCCCATTTACCCACTATTCTGAGTCTTATCTTCCTTCCTGCAGAATTTCTCAGGTGAGCAATTTATGCCAACTACCTCCATTTTTATCTTTATGTGCAGCTTCCATAACCCTCTGAAACCTGGTTTTTTTCTTTATTGACAGCTCTCTGTGATTTATTGCAGAAGAAAATTTACTTTTTCTTATCCTAATTTTTTTTTAACTTTTCAGATAATACTGTTATTCTTCTTGAGTCTCTTTCTGTCAGTGACTTCTGGGATACTATGCTATTCTGAATTGCCTTTCTTCTTTCTATCTCCCCCTCTGACTACCCTTTCTTTTGTTGGTTCTTCCTTCTCCTCATGCCTCCAAGGCTGTGTCATTGCCTTTCTTTTCTATCTTAATGCAACTCCTCAGAAAGCTCAACATTTTTATGATTACAACGATCACATCATTACTTCTTATTCCTAAATTTAGATCTTCTGTTCTTTCCTCACACTCCAATGCTGATCCGTGTCATTGCCAACTAGACATTTTTTACATAGATGTCTCACCACCTCTCTCACCATCATCTCAGACTCAAGATGTCACAAACCAAATCAACTTCTCCATCCGATCTCTCCATCTCAGACAAGTTCTATCACCCAGACTTTTCTCCATCACCCTTGAATTTACTCAGATACCATGTTTTGCCAGCTTTTCCAATAAAGTCTTGCTCATATGATCTCTCTTCAAAAAAAATAATTGTATGTCTGCAAGTCTATTCCAGACCTTCATCACTACCCACACCTCACTATGCATGGCACTATTTAAATGTGCCCCCACCCAGTAAACTATGATTTGCTCCAGGGTGGACATATCCCATTCATTTTGAACCTCTGATACCTAACACAGGAACCAGCACATCGAGGCTCATTAAATGTTGTTTGGATGGAGAAATGAATGGATAGATCATTCCCTCAGTCCCTTAGCCCCAGTCCCTACCTCCCACAGACTACCTTGTGATCCCCTGGATGATACATTCTTATTCTTAAATCTTCTATTCTTTTAACTATTGTCATTGTAACTATCTTACAGATGATGAAACGGAAGCTTACTCAGGTTAAGAAGCTCACTCAAGGTCCCACAGTGAGAAAATGGCAGCGTCTGGGATTCTATGTTTTTTCATTTGATATGGCTGCCACCTTTGGGACAGTCATGGGAAATTACGTTGGATAGGAAAAGGCCAAATTATGCAGGACTTCACAAGCCAGCCAAGAAAGTTTGGACTTGACCCAGTTAGAACTAGTCTTCATAATATAGAGATAATAATACATACATCTTAGGGTTATTTGAAAAATCAAAAGATCCAACATATATAAAGCACCTGCCCTATTGTAGGTCCTCAAAAGTGGTAACAACTGCTATTATTTTGAAGTTTTTGCTTGTGTATGCCTTTTTTACCAGCTAGATTTAAAGCTGCTTGAGGGTACTGGTCATAGTTGGTATTTTTCTTATTCCCTCCTCACCTCTTCTTTTTTTAAAAGAGATAGAGAGATCTGTGTTATTTGCAGTGGCTAAGAGCGTGGGCCTGGAGTCTGGCAGGCACAGCGTGGGCACTTCTCTACCATCCTGCCAGCTGTGAGAATGTGGGCAAGTCTCTGGACCTCTCTGCACTCCACTTTCCTCACTAGTCCCTTGAGCTTAATAGTGGGACCTGCCCAATGGATGATTGTCAGGATTGAATGAAATTATATATACAATGTAGCTTGGTGCCTGCCACAAATTAATTTTCAATAACTAGTAATATTATCACTACTCTTATCTTTACTTTTGTGATATCTTTGCTTGGTGAGAAATTTCTCTTAGAAGTCAGTGTTAGGATTAGCCTAGTTTCTCTTAAGGAATTGCTGTTTCTTATAGTAATACAAATGACACCAAGTTTCTCTGGCTGCCAGGAAGCTCAAAATCAAACCTGAGATTTAACCATGGCAGCTATGAGGACCCTACTGTTTTTTTAATGTATTTGATTTCTCCTTTTTCTAGTTCTTTTTCTTACTTCCATCTTCATTTCTCCATTTTACTGTTCTTAAAAACTGTCTCAAGTCACTTCTCTTTAGATCATAGTTTTTCACCCTCTTCTTGGTTATAGTTCCTTGATTGAACCTGTCTTTAGAAAAATCTACATAGAAACCTACCCTCCCCATCCTCTCCCACAGTTTTGCATCCAATTTTAGGACATTCCTGGACTTCCTGAAGCCCACTCAGAATAAGAGCCCCTAATGTAGATTTTAATTAGATAAACTAGAAGGGGGCAGGTGTGGCTGGAGTTGGGGTGATTAAGAGAAACTATCCCAGAATCTTAGCATTGGAAGAAGCCTGTGAGATCATCTAAAGTGACTTCCCCCAGCGCTGGAGTCCCTGCTCTGATCTACCTTCTGCTAAGTAGGTAACAGCCCTCTGCTCAACCCATTGCACCTGGGGGAGTATCCTTGCTCACACACAGATCAGCTCATCACAGCGTGACAACCCTCATGGGTGGGATGCTTCTCCCTCATCTACTGGAATCAGTCACCTTGTGTGTAAATTTGCAAGTACCTCTTCAGCTTTTGGAAGACTGTTGTCATGGCTTCTAGGGCCTTTGCCTCTCTAGATGGAAACAGCCACATTTCCTTCAGCCCCTTCTTCCCTGACAGGGTGTCATGGCTTTTGACAGAGTCTGTTTAGTCTGTCCCTGCTGTGGCATCTGCCCAGCCTGACACCTGCTTTCCAAAGCTGTCCCCCAACTCATGGAAATTGCACTTAGGAGTCATATTTACACTGCATGGCTCCACCCCCTGGCTCATAGCTGATGGAACCCAGTAGAACCCTGCACTAAGAGGCCAGTGGTATTTTCTCCCCCGGATATTTGGAATTGGATTCAGGGTCATTAGTTAGTTTCTGCTGGTCTTTTGAACTGGGGATAAGTAATCCTTGTGGCTGTAGGAACAGCTCTCTGCATAGAGGAGAGACCAAAGAATAAAGCAAGTGCTGAGGGGATAGCAGAGGAGAGAGTACAGGTGGCCTGGGAAGGGACAGAGACAAAAAGGGTAATTGCTGGTTCTGGTCAGCTCTCCAGTTCCTAGTTCCACTTTCCTTTCAACCTTGGCTGCCCTCTTGGATTCCATGAAATATCCTGTTATGTTGTAACAAATACACCTTTCTGGTTTAAACCTGTTGAGGTGACTTCTGTTAAATACAAAGTCAGTCTCCCCCTCACCTCCTGTCACGTCCCTTTCCTTCTCCCGCCCTCTGCTTGTCTCTAATTCTTGTGTTCTCATGGCCTTCGTTACTCTGCCTTGAGACTGTCCACATTTGCCTTGCTGCTGATCAAATCTCCCCAGAAATTTAACCCTGAAGCTCTGCTTCTCCTTTGGGTATGGAAGCCTGGCAACTCATCCCAACCTCACATTTTACGAGGCAAAAAATTTCCTTCTCTTCCTTTAAAATATCCCTTGCTGGACAATCACTCAGGTCTGACATTTGTCATGGTCTCTGGCTTCTGATTCTCCATAGGGAATTTCAAGATCCCTAAATTTTGTGATCTTCTCTCTTACCATGGCCTCAAGATCTGCCTTCTTCCTCTTTTTTAAAGATTGTATTTATTTATTTGAGAGAGAGAGAAAGAGAGAGAAGCAGACTCCCCACTGAGCAGGAAGCCCAATGTGGGGCTCGATTCCAGGACCCTGAGATCATGACCTGAGTCAAAGGCAGACGTTTAATCGACTAAGCCACCCAGGTGCCCCTGCCTTCTTTCTCTTAATCGCCATAGCTAAATTATCACATTTGCTTACTGGAATGTTGTCCTTACTAGGCTCTTGGCTGCCAGCTTTCTCTACTTTCTGTCACTTTAAAATGCTTACAAAAAATGGTACTTCTAAATGAGATGTGGCTTGGTCAGCTTAAGTCCAACAAAGACACATTCTATGATATTCACCCAGCTATTGCCACTTGAAGCTGCTCAGGGGGTATTTGTGCTTTGATGACACTTATGATTAGAAATAGTGGAATAATCACTATGAACTCCCCTGGTCAACCACCTTCAATTCCTCCCTATTTCCCTCAGGATAAAGTCCTAGTTCCTTAGCCTGACAGTCAAAGTTTTCTACACTCTGGTCTCTATCAACATTTTCTTTTTAGCCCCAACTCTGCTATAGGATCCACTTCTCAAGCCAGGCTGTCTACTCATTATTTCCCATACTCACTGTGGGCTCTGCATTCATTTATTCACACAACCCACACTAGTGCCTGTTGTGTGAGACCCTGGGGATAAAACAGTGAACAAGACAGACACAGTCTGCTATTGAACATTTTCTCACTCCATGCTAGTCTGGCCCCATTCCTTTCATACTAAATTCTACTTATCCTTCAAGGTCCTGCTAAAATCTACCCCTTCCCCAATCATGTCTGTCTGAAATGACCTCTCAGTCTTAAACTCCTGTTTATATTTTTATTTGTCCTCTGAAGTTACTTATTACTTAACACCTGGATTTGCAACTGCATCCTGGGTCTCCTGTGCTACATATAAACTGGAGAAGCAGCATCTTCTGCTGCTTCGTTCAACCCAGGGGGCCATACACAGAGTATTAGCTCAATAAATGCTTTGGATTTATTCCTGTAAATAATTCCTGTTGTATCAGACCCTGGGGATAAAACAGTGAACAAGACAGACACAGTCTGCTATTGAACATTTTCTCACTCCATGCTAGTCTGGCCCCATTCCTTTCATACTAAATTCTACTTATCCTTCAAGGTCCTACTAAAATCTACCCCTTCCCCAATCATGTCTGTCTGAAATGACCTCTCAGTCTTAAACTCCTGTTTACATTTTTATTTGTCCTCTGAAGTTACTTATTACTTAACACCTGGATTTGCAACTGCACCCTGGGTCTCCTGTGCTGGATATAAGCTCCTGGAGAAGCAGCATCTTCTGCTGCTTCGTTCATCCCAGGGGGCCATACACAGAGTATTAGCTCAATAAATGCTTTGGATTTATTCCTGTAGCTCAGGCTCAAATTTCCTTACAACAACCACAAATAAATGTGAATATGCCTCTCCAGTGGACTTATATAAGACCTGGTATTTCCATTGGTTCAGCATTCTCATTCTCAGCCAGGTCACAGAAGCTACAACACGGATAAAACTAGAGGACATGATGCCGAGTGAGTTCAGTGGTCGCAAAAGGAGCAGTACTGTAGGATTCCACTTACATGATGTACCTAGTATAGTCAAGTTCACAGAGCCAGGAAGTAGTATGGTGGTTGCCAGAGGCTGGAGTAAGGAGGAAGTGAGGAGCCAGTGTTTAATAGAATGGAGTTTCAGTTTGGGAAGAGGAAAAAGTTCTGGAGATGGATGGTGATTGATGGTCACACAACAGTACAAATGTACCTACTGCTGCTGAATGGCACACTTAAAGATGGTTAAATGGTAATTTTATGTTACTCTTATTTTACCAAAATTTAAAAAACAAACAGAACAAACCCACCAGGTCCCAAGTTGCGTGTGGCTGTGGTCCGGGTCTGCCCACACTGGGCTCCTCACAATACCTCCCGTTTCCAGCTCACTTGGTAGCAGGATAAATACTTGTGGGAGTGAAGTGAATGGCATTATTTCCTTGGAATTGAGAAGGAAAATTGGAAGGGGAATCTTTGAAAATGCTTTAAACACTTCTCACGTTTCACCTTGCCACTGTCTCTTCAGGATGTGAGTGGAAAAAAGTGTCAAACCTGAAAGCCAACAAGAGAAGGCGTTTTCTGGGCTCAGATGAAGAAATCTGCAAAATTAGGAAATAATGTTTGTGCCATCTCTGGAGGCCCTGGACAGGCTTGGTTCACCTCCAAGTGATTTACCTGTGGCTCTCGATGATTATTTACTTGGCTATTCAGTTCAAGACAATCACAGGAATGTACGGCCCATAAATTAGAATAGCTATGAAACACAGGCTGCCTTTATGTAGAAACATAACTTTTGCAGGTATTTTTTTTTTTTTACAAAGAGATAATACATTTAATATACAGGCTCAGAGTGATCACTCTGTTCTTACTGCCTCCTTTTTAATATCAGAGTTCAGCTCAGATTTCTTGCCTGTCCTAGGTCTTTGCCCTTGTGGCTGACTACAGGCCCAGGAGACACATACTCCCCCCCCCCAAATGCTCCCTGACTGAGCCCCACTGGGGATCAGTGAGGCTTCTTCCACCACCTCCACCCCCTCTGGCTGCCTCAGTGTTGGGGATGGTGGGGGCTTTTCACAGCAGGTGAACACGGAAGTGAGGTCAACTATGTGGAAGGGGGAAGAGAGCATGGGTCTTGAAGGTGGGCCAAGCAGCTCTGGACTCAGGTTCCACCACACACCAGCACTGACCCCGCGGCAGATGACTTCATCACACCCATCTGTAAAATGGGGCTAACAATATCCCTCTAGTTGACTTACGGTGAGGAATAGAGATAACAAACAATGGCATAGGGGCTGACATTCAATAAACAGTTGTAAAGATATAAAGATTCTAGCTCTTGAGTAGTCTGCATTTTGGGAAGATTGGAAAAGCGTCACACTGAGCATGGGCAATGAATCAGATGAGAGGAGGGTTGAGGGGACACTGACAGCTAGTGAGGGAGGAGGAGATTTGGGGATCTGACCGAGTCAGGAGCATAGACCACTACAGTAGACAATAGGCTGCGTACAAGTAAGTTTGAGGAGGGCCCAAGGGTCCATCTGAGATCCAGGCTGGCACTGATTAATGAAGAAGTAAGACTTTTAAAACTAGGAAGCATGACGTGCCAGCTAGAGGCAGGCATCTTAGGGGGAGAGGGCACCAGAGCACTGCTTTTGGAACCACACTGCCAGGATTTGACCCCTGGCCCTGCCTTTACTAGCTGTTCAATCTTGGCCCAGTTACTTAACCTCTCTGTGCTTTCACGCCTTCCTCTAGAAAATGGAGGTAGTAACAGTATCTACCTCACTGGTAAGGTTGTTATGAGAATGAAATAAAATTAATATGTGTAAAGCTCTTAAAATAGTTCCTCACATACAGTAAGCCTGAAGAAAAGTGCTACTTTTAACATGATTCACTCCTTTCAACAAATGTTTATTCAACAAACGTGTATAGGGTGGGCATGTGCTAGGAGCTGGCAGAGCGCCTGTGAAGTGGTTTACGCAGAACCTTCCCTCATGGAACCGAAAGCCTGGCCCCTAAGGATCCCTTCTTGCTCCTTGCCGATACTAGCCAATAGCTCAGCCAAAATAAGGTTTTGATGTTCCTTCTCAGGGTGGTGATAGGGACTACAGGCCTTTTCTCTGGTTTCATTTATTTCTTGCCATACCTGCTCCTCCGGACTGCAGGTAATTGAGAGTTGTTGGGACATTCTATAAAAGGCTTACAGAATTGAGGGTACTCAATCAATGTTGAATAGTAACAAGAGAAATGTATAATGTATAAACAGATTATGTTGGGGTCTTGACGTTCCTTCATCTCATTAATATATATGGGAGCGCACTTCCTCCGCTTTGCTCCCTGATGCAGCCTGTCCTCCAGGCTGCAAGGAGGAGGCAGGCTCCACAGAGGCCCGCGTGAGGCCTGGCAAGGCTCAGGATGCCGGCTCAGGATCCAAGCATGTATCTTCTTCATGATTGTCAGCGGTTTCCTTTGACATGAAGAGCTGCCCTGACATCAGGTCTGATGTTAAATACTTTCTTGTGTTATTTTGCTTTATCCTTAAAACAACCCTGGGAAGTAGGTTCTAGTGACCTCTCTTTATGTCTGAAGGAACTAAGTCAGAGAGACATGTAACAGTTTGCTGAACTTCACCTAGTACAGCTGGGATTCCAACTAAGCCACAGGCCTACATTATCAGGCCCCTTTAAACCAATCTCTCCCAACCACCAATATACTTGTTCCTCTAGAAAATGAGAGGCCACCATCTTCTGTGTAAAAACAAAGCTGTGTATTTTTAGGAAACCTCAAAACCTTTAGTGCAGAATACCATTTCACACACGGGAATTCTCATCACACTTTGCAATTCTTCTTGTTTATTTACTTGTTTATTCTCAGTGACTCTAAGCTCTGTCAACTGTTGTGCCTCAGCACAATACTTGGCACAAAATAGGTGCTCAATAAGTATTTGTTGAATGAGTGAATGGATGATTATCACTAAATTTCTCTACCTCCTATAGGATCTATTGCAGGAACATGCAAAATATGTGCTTGATTCTTATTTGTTGATGTATGCATGGAATTATGAATGAGTCATCCAACTTGGTAGCCCAAATTTCATCATTCTTGCTGATTCACAAAAACAAAACAAAACACAAAAAACAAACAAACAAAAACCCACACAGACAACAGACAACTAACTATTCAGGTTCTCTTTTTAAAATGAGAATGAAAAATGGAACTATGAATAAAAGAAAGAAAGAAAGAAGAATGAATGAATGAATGAATGAAAATAAACACCTCTGCGATCATTGCATAGAACTTTCTCTCAAGTGATCTCCATCTTCAACACACTTGCTCCCAGCCTGATCAGCAATGTTTCTGCAGGTTACGCTCAGTGGAATCTGGTCCAATCTCCTTTTTCACAA